>NC_029781.3:2658777-2770784 GCF_000817695.3 Arachis duranensis | reverse complement strand
GGTTCAACCTTTTACTACCCGCATGTAGAAGCAGGGCAGATTTTATGCGGGTTATTAGGGCGGGGCGGGGTCGGGTAGAGCAAAAATCGCCCCGTTGCCACCCCTATTTCCATTGTCTTATGGTTATTGCAATGCCATGTATTGCTCTCGAGTTATATTGTCTTGCTTGAGCAGGAACTCCTTGTTTCCGTGGATATGGAAGGCGCAATGGCGAGCGTAGGAGGAAGTCTGTTCGTGGGTGCATTGTCAGCCCAGACCTCTCTGTTCTGAACTTGGTAATTGTGAAGAAGGGTGACAATGATTTACCAGGCCTGACAGACATTGAAAAGCCAAGGATGAGGGGTCCAAAGAGAGCCTCCAAAATCCGCAAGCTGTTCAACCTTTCCAAGGAAGATGATGTGAGGAAGTATGTCAACACATACAGGAGGACATTCACAACCAAAAATGGTATGGTTTCTTGCTTATGTAGTGTGAATATTCTAGTTAGCTTGGTCATGCCACTACGAAGAGGCTGCTCCTCATATTAAAGGAGGTGAAAGAAACAAGGGCCTGATGGGAGAATATCCTTGATTTGCATAATTTCTAATTTTATTATTATTTATTGTTTCTCATCTTGGTAATATTTTCTTTTTTGATTTTGCTGCAGGGAAAAAGGTGAGTAAAGCTCCAAAGATACAAAGGTTGGTGACTCCCCTGACACTTCAAAGGAAGAGGGCAAGAATTTCTGATAAGAAGAAGAGAATTGCCAAAGCAAAATCAGAGGCAGCAGAGTACCAGAAACTCCTTGCCTCAAGGTTGAAGGAGCAAAGGGAACGCCGTAGTGAGAGTTTGGCTAAGAGGAGATCAAAGCTCTCCAGTGCTGCTGTTAAACAAGCTTCCTCTGCATAGATCGCTTTTATACGACTATGGTGAAGCTTGATCTTGGTCATAGTTTTTTACAGTGTTATTTTCATGATACCTCTGTTATTGGATTTTGTAGTTCAAATGTATCGTTTCCTTTTTTTACCTCAACTATTTATGTTGTGTTTGAAAGCTTAATAGAATTTTAAGTTCTTACCTAAGTTTAGTATTAAAGGGCTACTAGTGCCTGCCTTTGTCGCGGATCTTGTGTGCATGCTGTGATAAGCATTAACCTGACTTCCTCACTAATACACGTGGGAATCATTAATTGAGTTGAGTGCACAATTTTGTTTAAGAACAAATTAGTGAAATTACACATGTCTGTTCATTTATCTACGGAATCCATCCCTACTTAGATGTGGATTCATTAAGCAAGGCAAATAACTTGGTTAGAACAAAACTTCTTAAAAGATAGATATGCAAATACCGTTTGAAGTTGTACAATTCGCGAAAACAAAGTCGATTCCTATGGATTTTGTGCATGCTGTTGTTCAATTAAACTATGACACGGTTATGTAAGTATGTTTAACATGAATGCAATCAGACAAATCGAAAAGAAAATTTATTATGATGTTTTGGGAACTCAATTTCAAGGTATAACTAAATTTGATTGAAATCTAGATTTGAGTAGCAAAAGAGTGTCAGCAACGAATGAGGTACGTGGCGAATTCGGAAGCACACGTGTCAACACGTAGAACACGTGGCAGTCTATTTCTTTGCCACCCTATCGGCCTTTCTGAAAACGGTGCAAACTAGTCAAGCTTTATACTCATCAAAATGTTTGTTTTTATATCATAACAAACTAAAGTTGGAGAAATAATATAACCATACATGGCATCAATATTCATAACCAGAAACGCAATGGCAGCAATGTTCATAACAAGAACCACCGTCTTCCGCTGCTACACCAAATCATCATCACTCTCCCTCAGATTCTCCCACAGACCCTCCTCCAGGATCGTCTTTGCTTCTGCCTCCAATAACTACTCAGACGTAACTGAAAACTCCATCATCACAAATTCAACTTAACTAGTTCTTTTTTCAGGTCCACTCACGTTTTTTTTTTTTGATTAATTTTCAGTGGAGAAATGCAGCAGAAGGGCCTGGAGAGAGATCAAGAAGTGATAATTGGTCGTACGATGGTACGAAAGCAAGACGCGAAGCAGAAGAGAGCGCAGAGAGAGCGAGAGAAACGATGAAGGAAGGCGTGGATATTGGAGAAATGCAGCAGAAGGGCCTGGAGAGAGATCAAGAAGTGATAATTGGTCGTACGATGGTACGAAAGCAAGACGCGAAGCAGAAGAGAGCGCAGAGAGAGCGAGAGAAACGATGAAGGAAGGCGTGGATAGTGCAAAAGAAGGAGCACAAGAGATGAAGGAGAGAACGAAAGAGTATGCTCATGAGGCGAAGGAGAAGACGAAAGAAGGCGCAGAGGACGCCCAGGATGCAGCTGCAAGAATGGCGGAGACGACGAAGAACGCAGCTGATCGGAGCGGCGAGACTCTTAGGAATGTTGGTGAGAAGGCTAAGGAGACTGTGCAAGGTGCTTGGGAGGCTACCAAAGACACCACCAAGAAGATCAAGGATACTGTCGTTGGAAAGAATTATGATGACGACGACGATGATGATGAAGAAGCGCGTGGTGTGTTGGGTGATGATATTGCAGATTTGAAGAGAAAAGAAGATCGTAAGAATAAGGGGTATAGTGACACCTAGAATTGTCAATTAATTTAGATTAATTAATAAGTTTAATATTAGTATTTTACAGCATGCAAGATATATATGTATCAAGTTTGTTTAACTCTTTCGCTTGGAATAAGAATTTAGATAGTCTTATGTATACGGACACTATATACAATAAATCACTATCTTAGTATAGTTGTCATCAGCTTAATTGAATAATTGCTTTAATTTGAGACATAAGTTGTAAATTGAAATTGGACCAACTGAACAAGAACCGAAGAGCTAGTCCATATACTAATTTAAACCAACAATGGGCCAGTAGGATGGCTGGACTGAAACCCAAAAGTAGCTTTGAATAGTTGCAGTACAAAAAAAGCTTTTAATAATGCTACTGAATTGAGGAAACACAAATGAAAGAGAAGAATAAACGACTAGAAAGAAAAGTACAGGGAGAAGAAAAGTATAGGGAGACAAAACAATGGATATGTCTGTTGTTTAATTAATTTAATTAATTAGTATATAGATGATTATGTTAATTATTTTTAATTTGATGATTTTTTTATTCGATTTATTTATGTACAGTTAATAGCCGAATGTTTAGAATGTAGTGGATATTCTAACGTTAAAATTTAAGAGGTAATTTAGGATAAAATATTTTTTATTTTATTAGGTTAATTTTAGAGTTAATTATTTATATTATTTATAAAAATTATTATCTATCTAATAAAATTACCACTAAAATTGCATCTGAATTATTTTGGCGTTCCCAAATTATTTTAACATATTTTTAATTTTTTTATCGATAAAAATATTTTCAAATGATTTAAAAATACAATACAGATGTTTAAAAAGAATATTATTCTGTTTATAAGTAGTAAATAATTTTTATATTTAAAAAATTATTTATGTATTCTATTTAAAATTTTATAAGAATATTTAGATAATTATTTATAAAATATATGAAAAAACAGAATAAAAATTTGATTTTTAGATTTTTTATTTTTTAAAAGTATTATTGATTGTGATAATAATGATACCTAATAAACCAGAGTGATATTGGCAAGAGAGACGTGTGTGAATTGTGAGTCTTCTTTTTTAAATTTCTTTCTGAATTTTTTTCTTGTGATTCTCTTTTTCCCAATTCTCTCGGCCTCAATATCATAGTTATTAAAATAAGATTAAATCGGCCAGTTCGATTAAAAATTAAAAAACTAATAAACTGGATCTAATATCGGTCTAGTCTAAAATTAAAACCGTAAATTTTGGATCGGACCAAACTGCTCGGTCTCACTTCCTCCAAAAATACAAGGATGATCGTGCTCAATGTCTGAAATGAGGTTTGAACCCCTTCCTCTAAGAATACAACAAGAATAATCATACTACCATACTGCAATATTTCTTACTAATATATATACAAATTATAATACATATAACAATTTTTTATTTTACATATATTCAATTTATTTTAATTTTAAAGTCACTCATTTTTAAATTAATTATATTTTATTTAATTATAAATTTTATTAAATATATATAAATTAAAAAGATAAGCAAAAAAAATTTATTAATCACAGTTTATTTTTTCTTTTCATGATTATATGATATTTATTAATATTATTTTTTCAATAAATATCTGTAGTATATAATAATAGATAAAGACTCACATACAGTTGTCTTTATATGAAGTTGATAGTTGAAAACCGTTAGATAATATTTTATCAAACTTGTCAAATCATCTAACAGTTCTTAAACATCAACTTCATATGAAAACAATTGTATGTGAATTTTCACCTATAATAATATAATAATAAAATAAATATAAACTAATTAATAAAGTATTAAAATTTGAAAATGAGAATTATTTTTATAAAAACAAAATAAAAGTACTTATAATAGAAAAAGAATTAAATTTTATATAATTATTTAATTATACCAGGTCAACAGGCTCGACTAGTCACCCACCGATTGAACTAATGACTGAGTGACCCAGTAACCTGACCAATTCGATCATTAGTTCGGTTATGATAATTATGCTCAATATTGTACTTACATTGATTCCATTTGTGAATTTTCTATACTTACACATATGTCAAATTTGAGCCTACGCTTAACCCACTTGTTCTTATTTTAGCACATTACAAGCCTAAAGCGAAAAATAATAATTGTCCCTTATTTGGATCTTTGATTAGCTTAGGCTAGTGTGTCTAACATTCAAGTGTAGGAACCTTGGGACATTGGGTGAATAAAATGGTAGTTTTGTATTATTATTAAAAATATTGGGAATTGGGTACATACTCATGTATTGATCAAATGTAAAACCTTATGCATTGAGGTTCTTGTATATAGAAAGAAAAAAATGAGAAAAATAAAAGAAAAAGAAAAGAAAAATAATATGGAAAAGAAAAAGAAAAAAAGAGAAAAAGAAAGAAAAAAGAAGAAAAATAATAAAAAGGGGACAAAATGCCTCAAAGCGAAGCTCAATAAGATCAATGCATAAGTGTTGTGAAATGAAAAGGAATTCCATGAGTATGTGAAAAAGTGAAAAATGGGTAGTTAGGTTAGAATTTAATTGTATAGGTCATTATATAGGTTAGGTGGGAATGTCTATGCTAATCAAAGGTCTAAACTTTAGTCCACTTAATCATAAATAATCCTACCTTGACCCTAACCCCATTTCAACCTAAATGAAAGACCTCATGATGAATGTATGCATGCATTGAATAGGTGTTGATTGTTAGAAGAGTCACAAATTTTGGAAAGCATGATTAGAAGAGAATTGAGTGAATCAACCTTTAAACACCAAGTGAATAGAGTGTAAACACTTCCGGTGAGGGTTCGATGCTCAATTACGTGTTTTCATCTTATCATCCATATTCATGCAAGTTTATAACTTTTTTTTTGATAGTTTCAATACAATTGTGGTTTGGACTTAATTCCTATTGTCCTAGCTATTGTGCTTATACATGTCTCTTGGAAATTGATATGTTTGGACTAAGCATTCCCACTTGCTTTAGATAATTGCATTTAGGTAGGTTCATATAGTTTAGTGCATTCAAATAAATGTCATACCCCTTAGCTCCTTCTTATTTTAGCATGAGGACATGCTAAGGTTTAAGTGTGGGGAGGTTGATAAACCCCAATTTGACGGTTTATCTTGTATTGAATTTAGAGTATTTTGATGACCTTTTCTCGCATTTAACCTATGAATTAGCATGGTTTTGTAATCTCTCCCGTATTTGTGCTTAAGTGTAAAAACATGCTTTTTAAGCCTTATTTTGATGAACTCTAATTCCTCTTTGATTCCACAAGATGCCTTGATGTGTTTTGCTAGTAATTTCAGGATTGAAATAGGCTAGGCATGGATCAAAGGGAGCAAGGAAGGAAGCATACAAGTGGAGAGAAGCATGAAAAGTCAAAGAAGTGAAATCAGCCAAGCACGTGCACGCGCACAAGGCGCTCGCGCGCACATTGCAGAATCGGCCAGGGGCGCGCACGCGTACTGTGCGCGCATGCGTCGCCGTCAGCACATGACTTCATTAAAGCAACACGTGCCTAGCGATTTGGAAGGGTTTCTGAACCCATTTTGGCGCTAATTGCTGATAGAAAGGAATAAAAGGATCAAGGATTGAAGGGAAAAAATCTTGGAATCATTTTTAGCATCATTAGGATTAGGATTAGTTAGTTTTAGAGAGAGAAGCTCTCACTTCTCTCTAGAATTAGGATTAGGTTTAGGTTAATCTCTCTTCTTAGATCTAGGTTTAATTCATGCTTTGATTCACTTTTCTTTTATCAATTCTTAATCTTCCCCTCTTCCTCTTTCTAGTTATGTGCTTTAATAATTGTAATTCTTCATTTTGTTTTGGATGTTAGATAGATTGTTGTTCCTTTGTTTTCTTTCAATAATGCAATTTGAGGTAATTCATGATAATTGTGGTTTCCTTGAATTGTTGTTGTTAATTCTTTTCAATAATTGTTGTTAGCTTTCATTCTTGTTGTTGATTTACAATGCTTTCCTTTTATGCCTTCCAAGTGTTTGATGAAATACTTGGTTGGATTTTAGTGTAGGTTTTGTCCCTCTTGGCCTAGGTAGAGTGATTAGTGACTCTTGAGTTATCTAACTCATTTGTTGATTGATAATTAGAAGTTGCTAATTGATTTCAATGTCTCTAAAGCTAGTCTTTTCTTTAGGAGTTGATTAGGACTTGAGGAATCAAATTGATTCATCCACTTGACTTTCCTCCATGATTAGAGGTTAACTAAATGGGAGCAATGGACAATTTGTCATCACAATTGAGGAGGATAACTAGGATAGGACTTCTAGTTCTCATATCTTGCCAAGAGCTTTGTTAGTTGTTCGTTTATTTTCTTTGCCATTTATATTTCTTGTCTAAGATCTCAAAAACCCCAAAATAACTCACAACCAATAACAAGACACTTTATTGTAATTCCTAAGGAGAACGACCCGAGGTTTGAATACTTCGGTTTATAAATTTAGGGGTTTGTTACTTGTGACAAACAACTTTTTGTATGAAAGGATTTTTGATTGGTTTGGAAACTATACTTGCAACGAGAATTCAATTGTGAAATTCTATACCGTCAAAAATCCGTTCATCAATACATACCAGTGATTTTTGCTTAATTTGAGTAAGCAACCTTATCATTTTGGTGCTCTCATTGAGCTGCCATGGCGGACAACACGTAGCTGCAAATGATACAATCGGCCATTACTAGGCTCACTGAGCAAGTCACCATGAACAACTATCTACTATCAATAGCATGCTAGCTAACATTCAAGTTAAATTGGCCCAATGCTTTTAACAAAAGCAGCGGCCCATCGACGTGACTCTTGGGGGTCGGGCTTCGCTCCACCGCGCCAAACGAAAGTTGATTTCTTGAGTTTCGTCAGTGATGATGATGTTATGCAATGGATTTATGGGGAAGATCATTTTTTTAAGATTTACGATATGCCTGAACACCAGAACATTGACTTGGTGACGGTGAACTTAGAGGGTAAGGCACTAGCATGGTTCCAGCTCCTGGAAAAGACAGGTCATGTGACATATTGGTTTTTTCTTTCCACAACTATTCAGCTACAATTCGGTCCCTCACAGTTAGATAATCCTTGGGAAGATTTGCTAAAGCTCAAACAGGTTAACTCTGTTTCTAATTGCTTTGATGCTTTCAATAATTTGGCCGCTTGAACTTATGGCATGGTTAATGCCTTATCCTAGACTGTTTTGTGGGTGGTTTGCACCCGGAACTCCGCCGAGATGTGAAATCTCGCTCCCCACCTTCGTTGTTACAGGCGGTCGCTTTAGCGAAATTGTTTGAGGACAATTTTCTTCCGGTGCCTCCTCGCAATCGACCACTACAACCACCTTTCATTCCGTTGGCTCAGCGGCCACCAATACCTACGCAGTTCCCTAAACCATTGGCGACCTTCGCAACACCAGTCCCTACATCCACCCCATTATTACCCACCCCTACGAAGCATCCTTAGTTTCGAAAACTTTCACCTACAGAAATTCAATTTCGTCGAGTGAATGGGTTATGTTTCACTTGTGATGAGAAATTTTCATCTTCTCACTGTTGTGCCTCCAAGCAATATTTTATAATTCAAACATTAGAAGACATTCTAGTTGAGTCACATAATGGTGGTAAGCCTATTCCAGTGCCTGATAATGACCAAGAATCAGGGGTAGAAGCCCTTGAGACACCACATTTGTCATATAATGCGTTGTCATGGGTCCCCTCGAGGCGTTCCATTCGCTTCACGGGCATTATTAAGAATCACCATATTCATATTTTGATGGATGGAGGGAGTTCGGACAATTTTATCTATCCTCGTTTGGTGAAAGCACTGAAACTTGTGATTCACCAAGCCCCTCCATTTGCAGTAGAGGTTGGAAGTGGTGATTTGCTGCATTATAAGAGTGAAATTAAAGAGGTTCCGGTTGTTGTCCAAAATCACTGCCTATGCATTTTGGCCTATCTTTTGCCTATTGCCTCGGAGGAGTTGGTGCTTGGTGATAGTTGGTTAAAGACTTTGGATACTCACTTGGTCAATTATAGGGAGAAGTTTATCATGTTCTTGGCTGGTGATTACTTGGTTATCTTGAAAGGGGAGCAAAAAAAATTCCAGAGCCAACTTCATTACATCAGTTTAAACGGCTTCAAGTAGTAGATGGTATAGCTGCTTTGTTTACATTGCAGGTTAGACAACTTGCGATGGAGGAAGGTTCTCCTGCATTGGCCTTCCCTCTTGAGTTGGTGCCTGATCTCACAGAATTACTACATGGTTTTTCTGAGGTTTTTCACCCTTCCAAAGGTCTTCCACCGAAGCGAGCACATGATCATCATATTCCTCTAATTTCTGGTACTACACCTGTGAAGGTTTGACCCTATAGGTATGCTCATAGCCAGAAGACAGAAATAGAGAAACTAGTGACAGAAATGTTAAATGAAGGAATCATTCGCTTGAGTACTAGTCATTTCTCATAACTGGTGAGTTTGGTAAAAAAAGAAGGACGAATGTTGGCGTTTTTGCACCGACTATAGGGCGTTGAATGCGGCCAAAGAGCAAGATATCATCAAATATGGATCGCCCCTAAGGATTGCTTCAAGGCTGCATTTAAGACTCAACACGGTCTATATGAATGCCTAGTAATGCCATTTGGGCTACAAATGCACCGGCCACATTTCAATCCCTTATGAACTCAATGTTTGCTGAAATGTTGCACAAATTCGTGCTGGTATTTTTTGACAAAATCTTGGTTTCTAGTCCTGACTGGTCTTCACATCTAACACACTTATGCAGTGTCCTATCGGTTCTAAGAGATAATTATTTGGTTGCAAAGTTATCTAAGTACTCCTTCGGCCAGCGGAGTATCGATTATATTGGTCATATGGTCTTCGGCAAAGGGGTCTGAGTGGATGATGCAAGGTCTCGGCCATTAAGAATTGGCCTATTCCTACATTAGTGCGCCAACAATGGGGTTTTCTAGGCCTTGCAAGCTATTATCGTAAATTTATCAAGAATTTTGTTATGATGACATCTCTTTTCACTGACTTGTTGTGGAAGGAAAGCTTTCGTTGGTCTGATTTGGCAGAGGAGGCTTTTAATAAGTTGAAGAATGCTTTGATGTATGCTCCTGTCTTGACTTTACCAAATTTCTCTAAACCATTTGTCCTGGAAACAAATGCGTCAGGATATGGTTTTTGAGCTATTTTGAGTCAATATAACCATTCGATTGCGTACTTCTCAAAGAAACTTTCATTAACTATGCAGAAATAGTCCACTTATGCCAGAGAAATGTAGACGATACTCACAGCAGTTTTAAAATTCTAGAATTATTTACTGGGCCATCATTTTGTCATTCCAACGAATCATCCAAGTGATCAAAACCCTGGAGCAGCAAGCTTGGCTTCCAAAATTTCTTGGGTATGACTTTACCATTGAATACAAAAAGGGCAAAGACAATCAAGGGGCAGATGGGTTGTCTCGCGCCTTTATGATATTGTCCACCATGGAATCCTCTTTTGTGTTACAACTTAAGGCTTCTCTTCGATCATTTACACTGACTTTTGAGTTCTCGACAGCTGAACTGGAGTCTGACAGATTGCAGCAGCAGGATGGATTGTGGTATTGGGATGGCAGACTGGTGGTGCCAAGAGATTCATCCCTTATCCCAACCATTTTAGTTGAATTCCATGATTTCGAACTGGGCGGTCATGCGGGATTTCAGAAGACTCTAGTGAGAATCTCGACTCAATTTTTTGGAGGTATATGCGTGCAGCTGTTAAAGAGTATGTGGCTAGGTGCCAAGTGTGTCAACATGACGCAGGCTCTAGCGAGGTTACTGGTTCTGCTACCAATTCCCTCCGTATTTTGGCAAGATATCACTATGAATTTTGTCACGAGGCTTCCTAAAGTACAAGGTTATTCCATTATAATGGTCGTGATGGACCATTTATCAAAATTTCTTAAATTTCGTAACTCTGCCGGCGAATTACACTGCTGCAAAAGTGGTTGATGTTTTTATTAATCGAATTGTGAGTTTACATGGTCCTTCGAGCTGGATTGTGCCTGACCGTGATAAAGTCTTCATTGGTAGATTTTGGGAGCATTTTTGTGCTACACAAGGCAGCGCATTGGCCCGTAATACAGCCTTCCACCCAGAGAGTGATGGCCAATCTGAGGTGTTTAATCATTGCTTGGAATTGTATCTCCAGTGCTTTACCCAACATAACCCACAGCACTGGCTTTCTCTGCTTCCTTGGGTTGCATTCAGTTATAATACATCTTGGCACTCCTCAATCGGTATGTACCCTTATAAGGCTTCTTTTGGTCGTGATCCCCCTGCTATTCTCCGATACACTCCCCATTCTAGTGACCCATAAACCCTACAGGATTAGTTGCAACAAAGAGATAGTGTTCTGGCAGAGCTCAATTGAATCTGGAAAGGTTCCGAAATAGAATAAAAGCCAAAGTAGATCTAAAACGAAGGGATCTAGAGTTTCAAATTGGGGATTTTATATTTGTTTAATTGCAACACTATCGATAGCAATCTTTTGCTTTATAGGCGAATCAGAAATTGTCTATGAAGTATTTAGGACCTTTCACGGTGCTAGCACGTGTGGGGAAGGTGGCTTATAAGTTAGATCTCCGGCCACGCCCAGATTCATTTGGTGTTTCACATTTCCATTCTCAAGAAGTGTGTGGGACATCCTGTTGCGGCTACTTTTTTGCTCATGGATGGCAATCCTATGATACTGGAGCCTGAGTAAGTGTTAGGTCACCGCATGATCAAAAAAGACAACAGATGGTAGGAGGAGGTTTTAATTCAGTGGCACTCATAGGCAGCAGAAGAAGCCACTTGGAAACTATATGAGCAGATGAAGCAGCAATTTCCTTCCTTTGACCTTGAGGGCAAGGTCCCCTTTAAAGGTAAGGATAATGATAGTAATGGTAGTAACATGCTGCACTCAAAAGGAGCAACGCAAGCAGAGCACAATGAGGATCGTAACAAGAATGACCATATAACACACTCAAGCTACAACAAATGCAACTAACAGAATTGGTGCCTATTAATCGAGCGTGACATTGGCAAGAGAGACGTGTGTGAATTGTGAGCCTTCCTTTTATTTAAAGCCTTCCTTTAACCGTCATAGCCTCACCGTTCACCACTGTCCCCTCGCATCCCGTGCCGATGCAGCCGCAACCCCACGCCGATACAGCCGCAGCCAGACCGCACACCGTTGTCCTTCTGCAGCCCGTGCAAACGCAGCCCTTAATAGAAACCCATGCCTTTCCCTCACATAGTCATGGATGGAGTCCTCTATGGATGGTGGAATTTCTAATCCCCCATTCTCATTAAGCATTGACAATTCTACTCTTTCAGATAGCAACCTTATCAAGCGGATGTTCATTTTACGTACAAAAGGGATGGTTGTTCTTATTGGTGTGGGGATGGTTGGCGAAGCAACGACGACGCCCACAACCTCGGCGGCGACGATGATGTTCGGCTGGGAAAAGAGCGACGCCTGTGCGGGGGCTGGTTACGGAAGTAGCGACGACGCCAAATAGCCAGGACCGACAATGGTATCTGGTGATGTTGGATGCGCAAATTTCCAACAAAGTATTTATCGGAAGGATTATTTGCATGTGAATGTTCATCTTACATACAAAATAGATGGTTGTTCTTGTTGGTGGGGGATGGTTGGCGAAACAGTGACGGCGCCCACGACCTCGGCGGCGACGATGATGTTCGGATGGGGAGAGAGCAACGTCTATGTGAAGGTTGGGTTACGAAAGCAGCGACGGCACTGATAAGTCAGGGACCGACAATGATATCCGATGAGGAGAGAGCAACACCCCTGGAGGCTGGTTGAAAAATAATGGCGCTGATAAAATTTTCAGGAGAGGCAATAGCGGCAGATGGTTAAAATTTAAAAAGGTAAGATAAAAAGATTTTTTGTTACTTGATTTGGGTGATTTTTTTTATCTGCGATAGACTAAAAAACTAACTTCTTGTTCTTATTGTTTAAATTTTTTATTGTCTATTTAGTAGAGTTGAAATGTTACAATATGACTTATTATTCTAATATTATATATGTTACACATACCTAATCATGAGATAGGTGAATTTTATGGTGTAAAAATAAAATTTTTTCTACTCATGAGGAAGTCAACTTGGCATGAATTTAAGAGAGATACCTATCTTTTGTTATTATTGCTTTGTTTAGATTTAATAGACAAATACATAAAAGTTCAGATTTTGTCTTTTTCAATTAAATACATTAATTCTAATAAAACATTAATTATAGATATATTTTTGTTGTATTGGGCTAAGAAAAAATAATAATTTTTGGACTATAATAAATTGTTATTAAAGGAACATATTTTATTGTGTTTACTTTATCAATAAAATTAATTAATTTTTATTAAATATTCTAAGTATGCAATAAATAATGTTAATACTATAAATAATAAATATTTAAAAAATAAACATACAAATTCAAAGTTTAGTCTCTAAATTATTATGTATAACACTGAATTTTTTTTTATATTTTGTATAAGAAAATAATAAGTGTTATTTTTATTTTGTGAGAGTAACTTTAAAATTTTTTTATCATTTGATTTATGTAGAAGTGGTACGTTTTAATTTAGTATAGATGTATCACAAATCAAAAAGTCCTATTTGCATTTTAAAAATTAAAAAAAAAATTCATCGATCGAAAGGGTCAAATTTGTCATTTGTGTAAGTTCACAAATCGGAAAATCTATTTTGTGTCACAAAAATGGAAGGTCGGTTTTGTATTTTAAAAATTTTAAAAAATTAAAACTCACAAATGAAAAGATCAAATTTGTGTAAGTTTACAAATCAGAGGGTCGGTTTTGTGTAAAAAAAAAAACCAAAAGTTAAACTTCACAAATTAAAAAGTTAAATTTGTGATCTCCATATAAAAATTCCATACGTTATTGAAAAATACTGTTATGAATTCAATATGAAAATTAAAAAGTGTTTATGAATTAGTTAAAAAAATTCTTTAATCTATGAATTATTTATTTTTTAAATTAATTTATAATATTGTTACAAATATAACTACAAAGTTAAATTTAAAAGGATGAAAAAAAACTTAAAAAACAAAATTAGAATCTAAAACATAACTAAAATGATTTAGTACGTATGAATATTTTTTAAAATGTTAAATATTTAAAATTATTTTATATGTATGAATATTAATTTACTTATGTTCCAGTTTTGTATATGAATATTTTCTCATTTTTTTAAATTTAACTTTGTTATTATATTTGTAATTCTAAATAAATTATCATTTTTACTATAAATATTTATAAATCAAAATATTATAAATTAATACTAAAAATTAAATAATTCATGGACTAAATTTTTTTTAATTAATTCATAAATCAAATGACAAATTTTTTTTGAAGGTACTCTTACAAAATAAAAATAACACTTGACAATTTCTTATATAAAATTTAAGAAAAATTTAGTATTATACACAATAATTTAAAGACTAAAATTTGAATTTAAATGTTTATTTTTTTAAATATTTATTATTTGTAGTATTTAACATTATTTATGCATACTTAAATATTTAATAAAAACTAATTAATTTTATTGATAAAGTAAATACAATAAAATATATTTTTTAATATTAATCCATTACGATCCAAAAATTATTGTTTTTCTTTGGCCCAAATTTTTTTGATCCAAACAATAAAAATATATCTGTAATTAAAGTTTGATTAGAATTAATATTTAATTGAAAAAGATAAAATATAAACTTTTATGCATTTATTTTGTCAACTCTAAACAAAGGAATAATAAGAAAAAATAGGTGTCACTGCTAAACTTATGCCACGTTAGTTTTCTTATGTGTAGAAAAAAAATTATTTTTATATCATAAAATTCACCCATGAAATAACAACTTAGAACTTTGATCTATCTCACATTAAATTTAAATAAATAAATAAATAAATTTAAAGTGTGAAGAACTTAGCAGAAGCATGAGAGAGAAATAAGGAGGTTATTGGGTTCTGACATAGCCACCATTTTTCATTGCACTGCCACCTCTATCTGCAGCCGCCGCCTCCTGTATTGTGGTCCTTCCTCTACACCCATGTTGACCATGTTGACCTCATTCAACCAAATTTCAGGTGAACCCCACACAAGTTTTTTATTTCCATCTTTGCTCCCTTGTTCCATTTCAGTTTATTCAAAACGAAATTAATTAGGAGTGAGCTTTTAAGCGGAAAAATCCAATCTATTGAGATTTCAGAATATAGTGAATTAATTGTATCACATAGTAGGAGATTTATTCTAAGATTTGTTGTTGGTTCTTTCTGCGTATTTCTGGGTAATTAAAGTGTCATACCATTGCATGCAAACATGGTAACAATTGCCGCGGTTTTACTCTGAACCCATCCGATCCTTCACATATATATAAAGACATAACCACACACACTAAAGGATCATCGGAGAGCAGAACAAAGCATGGAACAAGAAGGAGAAGGAGGAGAAGACACGAACAAGAAGGAAAAGCAGAAGCAGTTAGTGGGAGATGCAAAAGCAGCACAAGTAGCAGTGGCAGTAAAGTGTCCAAGGTGTGATTCCATGAACACCAAATTCTGTTACTACAACAACTACAGCTTGTCGCAGCCTCGCTACTTCTGCAAAGCTTGCAAAAGGTACTGGACACATGGTGGAGCCTTGAGGAACGTTCCCGTTGGTGGCGGTTCTCGCAAGCCCAAGCGTGCCAAGCTTGCTGCTAATCCTTCCTCAGAAGCTACAGTTGTGGGGGTTCCTGCTCCTTCTTCTGTTTCTTCTGTCACTCCATTTTTCCAAGGTGATGTTGGTGGGTTTCTGTCTTCTTCGTCTCTTGGTGGTTCTGGTTTTAACAATGTGGGTTCCCATCATTTCTTTGATCAAATGATGATGGGCGGCGCAGATGAACAACAAAGATTCATGATGAATGAGAATAGGGCCCATCCTCTCATAAACCCTGATGGATCTATGTGGAGTACTTTGATGACCACCACCACTCACATCAACAATAACAATTCAAGTGGTGCTTCATCTTTTGCTTCTTCTGCTTCTGATGCTGCTGCTGCTTTGATGCTGAATCAGTGGCCTAGCACTGTCACAGGGTTTCCCCCTCTTCCTCCATCATCTTTTTGAGCTCTATCTCCATGATCAGCTTCATTTGTTTCTTGCTCAACTTCAGTTTTAACAACCGTTTTTAGCTGAAATAATGCTATATGCATCGGTTTTTTTCTGTCCATTAAGTGTACATCTTCAACTTTTTTATTCATAGGTGAAAAATAAAATAAAATAAAATAAAAGATGTATCTTTTATACTAATAAGAAAGATGTACACTTATATTAATAATATATCAACAAAGTAATATGAAAAATATTTGCCTATACTATATATTTTATGAACTGCTTGGGTATTGTTTCATAGATTATAACGAAAGAAAGGTGAAAAAAAGAGGTGCATAATTGCATAAAGATATTGTGATCTGGTTTGGATTAGCTAGGGTGTTGAAGAACTGCTTTAATTTACATAGCATTTCTTATTGTCATAAATTTTATGGGATGAATGAAGTTTTTCTTTCTTAGTTAGTAAGATTTTTGTTATTGCAATAATTCTGCAGCACTATGTTTTGATTTGTTAAGAAAGTAAAGTGGAATTGAACTAATAAGTAACGAGGATCATTGAATAAATTTAAGCTTACTTTTGGACTAATTGAGTGTATAAAGCTAACAAGTAAATTATGTGTTAAAAAGAAAAAGCTGATGATGGAATGGTTGTTGAATAATGTGGTTGCATGTGGGTCATTCAGGATCTAAATTATATAGTATGCTGCCTCTCTTATAAAGCTTGCATTAAGTCCCATGTATTATATTTTGTTTTTATTTACACGCAACAATGTTATGTTTTGTTTTGGTTGCGATCTAATATAAAACTAGTGTGTTAGATATTGCGTTGCCAGAAAGTAAATGAATAATATATACATGAAATTATTTAACAAAAATGCTTTAAAAATTAATATTAAATCAATTTTTATTAAGTTATTTAAAAAAATTATATTTAATCAGAATTGTTTATATAAATTAACTAGGGTGTGTTTGTGAAACACGTTAAAAAGGATAAGAGTGCATTTCAATGCTTTAAACATTATTCTTTGATGTTTGGCAATTTTTCTTCTCTGAATGCCAACGTGATTCTGCATCCTAAAAATTCGTTCACTAAAAACAAGAAATTATAGTTTCTGCGTTTAGTCAACTTACGTCTAGGTTTGTTGCTAGTTATTATTAGTTTTTTCATAATTTTTTTTAAATAAATACTGAGAATATTAAAACAATTATTCTAATTTTTGTGCACTGTTTACTATTTTAATTTTTTATAATATGTATTATTATTCCTATTAGAAATGATAAATTAAATAAAAAATTAATTATAAATAATAATAAAAATATAACTTGTAAAAAATTATAATCTAAAATACTAATAAAAATAAAATTATTAAGAGTACTTAAAAAAAGTACTAAAATATGTTATTTTATATATTATTTTTAATTTAATAAATAAATATTACTTTTTACTATAAAAAAAATACTTAAAAAGTTGTCTATTTTTATATGTTATTAATATTATAATTTAATATTATATTTTTTTAGTAATTAATTAATTATTTATCTAGAAGTGATTTTAATTAATATTATCCAAACAATATTTATTTTATCAAAATCAATTTTAATAAAAATTGCCAAATATAAATTATGTTGACACAAACTCATTTTTACCCAAAATTAATTCTACAAAATCACTTTCATTCAAACTCCAATTTAGCCAAAGTAAATCCAAAAACACACCTAATTGTTTATATTTGTAAGTTAAAATTAACTATTCATGCTATTGATTTTTTGTAATATATCTACTAATTGCAAGAGTAAAGGTCTTTTTAAAAGAAATTTATAATTAGTTAGGTGTATATTATCAGCAATAACTATTCATATAAAAAAAATTAATAATAATATTAGAATATAAATGCATTAAGTGTTTTAGGAGTTTATCACACCTACTATATAAAACATAATTATTTAGCAAAATAAAAATAATAAACTGTGGCTATCAAATAAAACTTTTAAAAATTATATAAAATATTATATAAAAAAGAGCAAAAAAGATTTAAAAAGTTAAATACTGCATAGAAAAATAAAAAAAGTGATGTGATGAGAATAGAAAAACTAATTAAAATAATAATTTAACTAAAATATTTATATAGCAATATTAGAAACTACCTAATATATCAAAAATTCATTGTATCATTACTTGATTTTTATTTTTATACCTTATAAATAAATTGATAAATAAATAAATAAATAAATAAATAAATAAATAAATTTTTATATAAATTTATTCTCCAAATAGGATATACAATATTAGAATTTGGATAATTAATATTATTTAGCATTCTTTATGCTATAAATTTTTTTTATCTATTAATTAACATTCTTTATGCTATAAATTTTTTTTATAGAATTAGATAATTTGATGACTAAAATTATGAGATTAAAGTGAAATTAATTATATAAATGTTATTTTTTATAATAGTATAAGTATAGTTCTAATATAGATACTTATTATTTCTGTATTATTATAAAAATGACATGATAATTTTATATAAAACTTAAAATTTTATGGATCATTCACTTATTATATAATACTATTTGGGACTCTTTTTATATATATATCATAATAGATTTCATCATTCACTAGTTACTTCCACTATACTACTATACATGAATAATAATAATAATGAAATTGATGAATAAGTAGATGTCCATCACAGTTGATTAATACCGTGAGTTAACTCATGCATGCAAGTGTTGTATGATACTTATTATTAGTCTAAATTAATTTAAAATTGTCTTATTTTATATTTATTAATTATTTTTAAAATAAATATATCATATTAAATATAATAAATATATAATTTTAAATATTATAAGTATATAATTATAAATATTAAATAAAATAATTTAAAATCATTATCTTTCTAACATTAGTGTGTTATTATTTTTTGTTATTTCAAGTACTCATTGCATAATGTAAATATATACAGCATCATGACCAAGGTACATGTAAGCTTAAATATATTGGTGTTTAGTGGTAAATTAAAGGTGGGTTAGTGTTGAAATGACGAAATTAAAATGTACGAAATGGTGGCAGGTGCTAGACTTTAATTTGTCAATAATTGTTTTGAGTTATTTTTTTATTCTTTGAAGATGGTTTTATTTATATTTCATTTTAAGAACTGGTTTGTTCAACTTATACATGTAAATACTAAATAGTTACGTGTGCTAATTAATATTCTATGTCAACATATCATTATTAATGACTATAAAAAATTGTATTATTTAATAAAAATAAACGTTAAAAAATGTATTTATCATTAAATCTCTTGAAAATCTTATAATTGTAATTAATGAAATATTCGAACATGATCAATGCCAATGGTATTGCCAAGTGGTTTCTGGTTTTGATCAATACGATTAAGCTAAGCTAAGACTGTATTAATTACTTTCTAAAATTTCGTCTATTATAGAGATATTTCATGGATGATAATAATAGGAAGATATCAATTCAAAAATATTTTATTTAATTTGATATTTATATTGTATGTATATAATATTTATAAATGGTAAATTCTATCAGTTCCGAGAGTTACTTGAAATATTGATTCAGACTTGAACGTGAGATATATATTCCTTAGTATGGCAGCGTCCGACCTCTTTAGTGTCGAGATGCCGTTTGTCCGAGTTCTTCGTGAGGAGATTGAGGGTGGTACCTGTAAGAGACTTCGATTTTTAAGTTAGCAAGGGTTTTAAGCAGGTTTTTAGTATATTAGAACGTGAATTATATTTGAGAGGTGTCAGTATATTTATAATGGAGTAGATAATCAACTTTGTTGGAGTAGTTCCATCTTTATTGATGGATAACCGTTCCCTTTATCTTGGGAGTTTGTTAGGGTCTATTTTTTCAGGAAAGACAGAGATAGTTGGAGAGATTTGGAGAGACAGTTACTTACTTAAATAAGCATAAGCTGTCCTTTTTCAACGTGTCCGACTTTTTTAAGGATGTCGCGTATGCGGTAGAGGCCACCCTTTTAGGCAGGCCTTTCAATTTTATTGGGTCTGACTTTTGTTTTAGGTCAGGGTATGAACAGTACCCTTGGTTGAGACTTCTGCTCGAACATAGTTTGATTGACTTTAAGTCTTAGCAACTTTGTTAGGTTATTAGTTTCCTTTCCTAGTTTCGACGTCGAGTAGTCGGTCTTTATTAAGTTACTTTTATAGCTCGTTTTTTATCTGATCTTATTGAGGTCGCTTTGTACGAGCTGTTTATATAACTTCTTACATTAATTTGTATCTCGTCGCTTCATTTTGCCGACCATTCGAGGTCGGACAATTATTTTCACAGTTTGTCGAGCTTAAATTAATGCATTCTAAATAGGAAACTTTTGAAGAAAGAGGTAGAAATATTTTATTAAGTAATTCCTTTACAAATCTGCACACTAGGGACTTGCATTGGGTGCCCCTAGTTCTCATGTATGTGCCTCATTAAAAAAATTCTTATAGTTGAGAAAAAGAATACACCAATACATGAGGTTTGCTATTTAGCTGTAATACTCTTTAGGTTACAAGCGTGTCAAGACCTCGGGAGCTCACACCCTTAAAATTCGGACACTTTGTAGTAATATTTTCCTAGGACCTCAACTATTTTGTAAGGTCCCTTTCAATTAGCAGCCAAATTTTCTTCTCATGATTTCTGTATTCTGATGTCATTTCAGATCAGATGAGGTCGTTGGTGGCAAAGTTCTTTTTGATAACTTTTTGGTTGTATCTTAGAGACATCCTTTACTTTAGAACTTTCTCTCTAATCCGAGCTATTTCTCGAACTTTGGGGAGGTGGTCGAGCTCTTCTTTCTAGAAACCATTCATCTTTATTGGTGTGCAAACAACATTAAATTCATTGGCAGTGATATAATTTGTGAGCAACCAATGAAAGATATACCATGAGAATTTTCGGTGTTATTTACTGATTTGTTGTAATTGATTTGTGAATTCAATGAAAAAAATTGAATTCATCAATCCATGGTCTAATTGGGTAGTATTCAAATTGGCTAATACTGCATTTTTTGGCATAAGTTGGGAAGAAATGTTTCATTGTTTTTACCAATGATTTTTTGTTCTTCCTTCAATTACTGACCAGTATGAGACATTTTATTTATTTATTTTTTATTCATAAAATCTGTGTATTTGGAACATGAAACTACTCCATTATCATGAGTGGGTATCATGATTCTTTTGTAGTTGTAAGTTAGCATAGATCTCGTTGTCCATCCTATTCCAAGAGGAGATTCAGATCAGTCACATTTCCTTTTTCTTCTTCTTCTTTTTTTTTTGACGATGGTGATGAATATGCGGCTTCCCATCTACCATGATTGATTTCTACGAGTGCATTATCCTCGTTTCTGTCGTTTAGTATATTTAATCCAATTTAACTATAGGAGTAAAATTATCGTCTCTATTTGATATCTTCTGCCTATTGGGAGAAGTTTTTACAGATTCAGTCTCTTTTTAACATGCTTGCATTCTATTCATGTTGAGTGGTTGTCCGACCATTTTGACCATAGGATGTGGGAGTGATATCTGCAATAAACTCCGATGCTTAAGTTAGCAAGGGTTTTAAGCAGGTTTTTAGTAGATTAGAACATGAATTATACCTGAGACGTGTTAGTGAATTTATAGTAGAGTAGATAACCATCTTTGTTGGAGTAGTTCCTCTTTATTAATGGATAACCGTTCCCTTTATCTTGAGAGTTTGTTAAGGTCTATCTTTTAGGAAAGATAGAGATAGTTGAAGAGATTCGGGGAAGCAATTACTTACTTAGATAAGCATAAGCAGTCCCTTTTCAACGTGTTCGAAAAGATAGAGATAGTTGGAGAGATTCAGGGAAGCAATTACTTACTTAGATAAGCATAAACAGTCCCTTTTCAACATGTCCGACCTTTTTAAGGAAGTCGGGTATGCGATAGAAGCCACCCTTTTAGACGGACCTTTCATTTTTATTGGGCATGTCTTTTGTTTTGGGTTAGAGTATGAACACTATTTAATCTTCTCTAAATTAAAGAGTAAATTACATCTTGTGACATATATTCTTATTATTAAATAAAATAAAATATATTGACTTATCATAATTAATTTTAACCTCAATCTAACCTAAATTTTGTTCATTTAATTAATTCATGATAATGTAACTATTTTTTGTAAATTATAAAAATTGTTAAAAAAAGTTTAATTTTATAATGTTTTATTTTTCTCAAATTATACGTTTATTAATCAATTTCACTCACAAAATATAAAAAATCTCGAAACATAAAGAATAAATAAAAAAATAAGAGGCACACAAAATTTAAAATTTATAAAATTTTCTCTTTTTTGCTTTTTTTAATTTTTTGAAAAAAATAATAAAATATAAATAAAACTTCTCTAATAATGTTTAACTATGATATAACTTTTCTTAATCTAACCTAAATTTTATTAACCTAATCAACTAATTATGGTATAACTTTTTTATAAATTATAAAAATTATTAGAAAAGTTTTATTTTATATTTTATTATTTTTTTCCAAAAATTTAAGAAAATAAGAAAGAGAAAATTTTGAAAATTTTAAATTTTTTGTACCTTTTGAATTTTTTTAATTTATTCTTTGTCTTTTGAAATTTTTTTATTTTGAAATTGAAATTGATTAATAAATATATAATTTGAAAAAAAAAGTTATATCATGATTAATTAATTAAATTAAAAAAATTTAGGTTAGACTAAAATTAAAATTAATCATGATATGTTAATTAATTTTATTTCAGTTAATAATGAGAGGATATATCACTAGAAGTAATTTACCCTCTAATTTAGAGATGGTTAGATAATATTCACCTTTATAAATTATATAGTTATTATATTTAATATTATTTAATTATTTTAAAGATAATTAAAAATATTGTCATTCAAAATAATTACTTTTAAAATTTGATTTTCTACTATAGTTTCTATTTATAAACTTAAATTATTATATTATCTTTTCATTAACAACTTAAGTAAAAGAGAAATAAAAGCAAAAAGAGATATTTTATAAAGATGAAATATAGGTTTTCAACTTTTGGACCATCAACTTCAGGTAATTGATCTTTTTGTCAAACTATTCTCCTTTAAAAAAAATTTGCAATTTCAATATTCACATATAAGTGGAAGTGGGGGCTTTATCACCACAAAATAATATGATTTTATGATATGATGCATGTGTGTTGGACTCTCTTTTTCTCAATTGCTCTCATGATATATACGATGATCCGTAATATAAGAAATGTATCATTAGAAATATGGTGCATACTATGGTGCTTATATATATTTGCCTAATTTATTAAAAAGAGATAAAAATTAATATTTAAATTAAAAGATATAAAAAAATAAATTTTTTAATATTTAAATCGTACCATAAAAGATAAGTTTGGCAATTTCGAGACCAAAATTATAAATACCACAGAATTTGCCTAGAAGTATATAGCAAGAACTAGTAGTGGTGGTGGAGCCACAATGCATGCCATGAAAATTGAAATGTCCCTTCACTTACCTTGTTTAGATGTATAGTGCTATGTAGCCACATCTATCTCTCATTACAGAAACTAAATAAATGAATCTTCCCATGTTAGTTTTTGTAGGACTCCATCTCTCCAATAATTCTTTTAGAATGTAATTATATGAATATAAAAAATTGTAAGATCCATCGGGATGTACTAGCAAAAGATTTTGCCAATAAATTCAGTAATAATCTAAAATTATAAGAATTAAAGTAAATATTATATTTTAGATACCTATTAAACTCTTTATTTATAGTGCTTGAAAGAAAAATCTAAAAAAGATTCAAATAAATCTCTGCAAAATATATACCCTAAAATAAGCGTTTTTGGACTTGCCACAACATAACTTTAAGACCAATCTAGATGCTAGACGCAATAATATTTTTTTTTTTGTCAAGATTTAAGATAAAGCTCAAAAGTTAGTCAAATGATTTAAGATACAGCTTCTGAGGGAATCCGACTAAAGAGATAGTAATTTGTTATTCTATGATAATAGGAGGCTTTTATAATGCTTCCAAAAACTGTTTCTCTTGGAACTTTAATTTGTATTATCTAAAAAAATTGCTTTCCCTTTTACAAATGAACAAAGGGTAAGCATTGTTGACTTATTAAAGTGAAATCATCCTGAAATCCAAAGCTGAAAATGGAAAGAGTATTACTATTATGTAGTGGTGGGAGAATTTATTCGATCCTACTTTTCTTTAACATGAAGAGAGGGTGACATATTTATTCCCCATACACACACAATTATGTTAATGTTGCAAGTGTGAAAAGTGTATGAAATTAGTCCCACATCAGAAAAAGTAAAAAAGTAAGGAATAGTAAGAAGTTTATAAGATAAGAGACTTATTAATTTGACACCTTAAGATTTTAAGTTAGATGTGGTGTTTTTTCATCTTACAAATTCAACCTAGTTTTGATTTCATAGTTCATTCATTTCCAGTACAATATATTTCAAAACATTCCCTTGCCTTTTCTTTCTTTTTTTTTTACCTTTTCATATTTTTGGGATTACTTGTGACTAAAGTTTCTGAAGTTTGAAGGTATCTTATCATTTCAGTCTCGAATATTTGATATTTTGTTCAGACTTAGATGTTGTCTTGTTCCAATATGAAAAGAAGCACTCATGCCATACAAATTCATCTCGTGTCAGTTTTGTGTTTGCTTGTCATCTTTCTATTTGGCTTCCATACAGAGAATCATTTCGGTGGGGAATCTCTTGCCTAAGTAAGTATTATGTATTTACCGAAAATTTGTTAATGGATTTGGTGGAGGACTATAGAACAATATATAATAATTATTGTTATTATTATTTTAAGCAATAGTTTTTCAACGCCAATAAAATTCAACTTATATATATTATTTAGTCTTGTGTTATTATTTGTCACTGCGATGCGGTCCATATATAAGTCAAAGTGGAAGGTAAAAAACTAAAAAGTGATATTACATCATTTATCAATTAGATTACGCTTGGAAGGTAGACTAAAACTGAACTATAGAAATTAAAAAATATAAATTAAATTAAATTTTTATATTATATTTAGTATAAAATATACTAAAATAAATTATGTTTCGATATAATATGTTTAGTTTAAGATAAATATAGAAATTAAAGAAGATTTAAAATTTAAATAAGAATATTTTTTAGAAGAATGTTATTAAAATTTTAGTTTTCAATTTAAAAAATTTTAGTTTTTTGTGTTTCTACTTTCTAAATATACTAAAATAATTAAATTTTGTATCTTAAAACTAAAATTTTAGTTCTAATCTATAACCACTAAATACAATATTAAATCTCAATTCCTCAGTTTCAACTTCAATCTCTGAAAATAAATATATCGGGAGAAAGTAAATGCAATAAGGCTTATGTATGTGAACTAGTTTTCGTGTAGCTTTTGACGAACGAAATTTTTTAACTTGCACCTAGCTATATTTTGACTCTATATATTGTTTAAATTGATGATTAATTGGATATATGAAAATGGAGAAATACTAAAATACATTTATATCTTACTAATGGAGAAAAACTCTTGCAATATTACTAGTTCATTTGTTCACACGATCAAGTTGAGGCTGGAACCCCGTTTAAGGTGGGAAATCAATTAAATTAGGCCCTAAAACCTAAAAGCCCAGTGTGATATATGTACGAATGTTAGAAGTACTTACATCATTACATGAGCCTATCCAATCTTCAAAGAATTCTAAAGTCAAGGATTCAGGTCAAAAACTTTAATCTTAGTGTTTTTAACTGCTACTACTACAAAAAAAGCTATTTTAACATTTTTTTTAACAGTCATAATTAAATATAAAAATTAATATATATTTTTGACAAATATCACAAATGTTAAATTTTTTATATTTTTTTATAAATAATTTAACAATAAAAAATTATTTCTCAATTTTAACACTCATTTATTTTTAATTTATTATACTATTTCTCTTCTTTTTTAGACTTCGTCAATTTAGCATCACATACACCTCTCAGTTTAGAATCATATTACTCATTTTTTATTTTCAAAATCTCAATTTATTCTTCGATTTTAAGATCTCATCTTATTCTTTATTAAAAATTTTTGTTAAAAATTTTTTATGGTCAATAAGTGTTAAAATAAATAGTATTTTGATGGTTAATAAATATCATAAAAAATATATTCTTAATTTTTTTAAAAAATTATTTTTTACGGTTAATATTTATCAAAATAAAATTTAAACTTTTTTAATAATTACTTATATGTTAAAAATACTATTTTTGATAAAACTTTTATTAACATGATCAATGTAGTATTGCAATGATGCACTGAGTTATGTGTCTGTTGGGCTTATGAGTCCTTGTTTCATATAGCCTTGTCTAAATGAAATTGCAGATTAATGTTGGGGAAGCTGTGGAGAGTTCTCAACAACTATTGAAAAAATTTCAAAGAGAAACCAAACAAAAGAATATAAAGAGGAGAAGATGTTATATTCAACTAAAAATATTAAAGTGTCAAGTTAATAAATCTTTTATTTTATAAGTTTTTTATTTTTTTTATTTTCTTTGACGAGTACTAATTCATTACAACTTTTACGTTTATTATTTAATGGTTAATTTCACTCAAATTCTCCATACCACATAATCAGATATAAAATTTAACTTGTTGCTTAGCTTCATCTGTAATAATCTTTACGTATGGAGTCAATTCATGACATTTTACTCCTACAGTTGTATCTAATACCAAACACATCCAAGAGACAAAAGTAATTGACTTTAATTATTTTGTCACCATTTATCACCTCAACATACATAAATCTCCATCAATAATTGTATTGCTTTTTAAGCTGGAAATTACAAAATATTTTTCTTGAAAAAAGAAAAAGAAAAAAGCTTGCGTGAAACGATAGAAGCAATAATTTTATTTTAAGCTTGTGACTTGTAAGATACGATGAAACAAAGTTTACTTTGAAATGATATGATTTGAATATTATAACCGATTCCTAAGATAAATACTTATAACAACACTCAAAATTTAAAACTAACTATTGGGTCACGGTCCAAAAATTTCGGAAGGAATCAAGCGAGATAATATAAAATGAGAAAATACTACATTAAACTCAAAATTTTAGGTAGTATTTGGTCTAATTTAATTTGTACAAAGAATAAAATTAGAATTAATTAATTAAAATGAGGGTATTTTAGGATACTATACTGTATCTTAGTCTCTATCTCATTACTTCAAAACAAACGCTACTTAAAATAATAAATTAATAGATCTCTCATCTTATAAACTTCTCACTCTTTTTTGTTTTCTTTGATGTGGGAACTAACTTCATTACTTCTCACACTTACAACATTAACACTAACTAATCAAGCTAACATGATAAATGAAGAATTAATTAAGAACTAAAAAGCCAAAACACGCACGAAGTTCCACTTATGCTTTAACTACACTCTAGCTCAGTAATAAATTAGGTTGATAGAGATTCCGATATAGGGACAGATTCAATCAATTTGTCTAATTAAGAGAAGAAACAAACAAAACAATGAGCGAGCAATATTATCCTTAATTTGGAATTAGAGAGATTCCATAGGAAATTAGAGTGACAAAGAAAAAAAAAATCTAGTGTGAAAGGAATTCAATGCTGTGTATAGAAAGCAATATCACACACATTCACCATTTTATTTTAGCATGACCATTTAATTTGCTTTCAAATTGAGTTGGCTATGGTTTCAATTTGTAACTATAAGTAAAAGTTATGGACCACAAAGCACAACAAAGTTGAACCAAATTAAGATGAATAATAAGAACACTGCATATATGAATCACCCAACAAAGCAAAGTAATAAATGTATAAATTGTCCCTCCGCCATGAACAAAAATGGAACTAACAGTAGTTCCTTTTTTTCTTACAGCACAGCATATACCCAATAGAATTATACTACGTGTACACCAAAATCAGCTACCAAAATCAACTACTAGTATAAATAATACATATTGGAATATAAATACACATTAAAAATAAATTAAACCACATATATATGTATACACAAATATATTGGTGGCTGATTTTAGTAACTGATTTTGGTGTACAAATAACATTTTTGTACCCGATAATACATGTCAAAAATCAAAGTAAAGAAATTAAATGTGACTGGTGCATATATACATACATAATAATGAGAAGAAAATTAAAAGACGAACCTAATCGATGAGAGAGTGATGAAATTCACGGAGAGGATCCGAGGTTCATCTCGGCGCAGTAGTAATCAGTAATGCTAGGGACTTTAAAAAAGAAGCAGCTGACATGATCACTCCGATCCAAACCCCACTTTCACCCTTTTTTTTCTTTTTCTTTTAATTTGAAGCAAAAAAAAAAAGATTGTCTTAGATGAGAGAAGTAAGAGGATGATTATTATCGTTGTTCCAAGAAGTGAAAGCATTACTCCAATAATAAAGAGAATTTGGATCAGAGAAATTAGGCACATGAGGCTGCTGCTCCATCTGGTTTTGGCAATAATAACCACCATTGATGACGTTTTGCTGCATCGGCATCATAGTTGTAGAAGCAGGAGGTAACAAGATAGAATCATAGCTTGAAGAAGAAGCAGCAAAGGCATGATTATTTTGAAGAGCAGCATGAGAAGTGAAGGTGTGGAATAAGGAGGGGAGATTGACATCATGATTGTTGGTGTTGATCTGAGAAGAGGTAGTGTTTGGGTGTGGGTGGTTGAGACGACGCTTGTTCTTTCTGCAACCGCCGCCAACAGGAACGTTTCTGAGGGTTCCACCTCTTGTCCAGTATCTCTTGCAGGCTTTGCAGAAGTGCCTTGGCTGTGACAGGCTGTAGTTGTTGTAGTAACAAAACTTGGTGTTTGATGAATCACATCTAGGGCACTTTACTCCTCCTTTCTCCTTCTGCTGTTGCTCTGCTCTCTCCATTATTCTTGATTATGATCATGTACCTGCTCAACCCATCAAATGAGATTATGAGTTTCTAGGTTATGATGATCATAATAGTATATATTCTCTTCCAAACACAAACAAACAAACAAACCTGGTAACCATTGCCTTAGTGCCATGTTTTCAAACGAATATATATATTGAGAAAGGTTGGAGAATCATTAAAATTTATTATTTTTGTTATAAATATAAAATAAAATATGTTATTAAATTACTAAATTAAAAAAATTAAATTAGATTAAAAGAAGCTAAGGTAAAATTTAGGTGTCCTAAACTTTATTATTAAATAATTTAATATTTGATTAAATTTTTATTTAATAATTTTTAATTATTAATTTTATATAAAATTGATTGTTCTTAAATTTTTATTTTTATAAAATTAAATTGATAATTAAATAATAATAAAAAACTATAAATTCTGATGATATCCTAATATTTTTATTTATAATCCCCTTTCAAACAAACACTATGCACACAAAATATTCACACGTAATTACCTTTTTAATCACAAATTCAAACCATTACAAGCTAAGCTTATTAATTTATTAATTGACATTTTTAAGGTATCGATTGTTTTGAGGTATTGAGACTGAGACTCAATATCATATTTATTGGTACAGAGATTAATATTAAAATTTATATTTTTGTCTCCAAAATTTTAGTATTTCAATATTTTCAAAAAGTGGGAACACATGGGACTAAAATTTTTAGAGGTGAAAACTAAAATTTTAATAATATTTTATACTTAAAATACTCTCATTTTAATTAATTAATTTTAATTTTATTCTTTGTGCAAATTAAATTAGAGTTTCATTATTATTTCATTTTTGTCTCTCATTTTGTACCAAACAAAATACTAATATCTATTTTTTAGTTTCTATCTATCAGTCTCAATCTTTTTATCTTTTATCTTAATAATGGATTTCGAATATATGAAGGACATTCGAAATCCAAGAACTAAAGCAGAATTGGGTAGGAAATCTTTAGTGCTTCAACAAAGTAATGACCCTATATATACACATATATTATTCTTGATCGGTTATTTATATTAGATGACGTTACTATATATACTTGGTCGAGGGAAGAATCCCTAAGAACTCAGTCTCCAATGCAGTAAATTATTAGATGGATGTGAGACAAATTAATTAAAGTAAGAAAGCATGGCAAGGAACGTAAAAGTGATGGAGTGATAAAAGTTCCAAATGAAAGGGACAAAAAGGCAGCATGTATATCGGTAATTTCCACTTAATGTAACAATTTGCCATAGATGTGTATACATGTATATACGTACACATATTGTTATTGTTAATAATCAGAAAAGGATAAAGAAGGACAATAAACCGTTAATGGGGGTGTCAGAGGAGAGGGACAGAAAGGGTAAGAGAATAAAGCAAAACCCAGATGCAGATTTGTAGTCTCCCAAGGGATCTTCCCTACTCCATTTTTTTTTCTTTTTTCATTCTTTCTTCTTCAAATAATAATAATAATAATAATCATGATTCATCAAGTCTCTTATGTCTAAAATATATATTTGTTAGCAAATAATCTATTAACATCTAAGTACATGAAGACCATTAATTTCAAGTTTGGGATCCAAGCTGTACATTAAAATTAAATTAAATGATTAAATCTCTAAATCCATGATGGGAGATGGGTACCCACAGGCACCTAGTGAAGTGAGGGGACCCATGAGATTCCACTTTGCACGTTAACAGATTACATACCATTTTTGTTAGGGATAGGGACCAAAGGCATCAACTCCCTTAATTATCCATCAAAACCCTCACAACAACAAAATCTAATGATATTATTCTGATAGAAAATGACGAGGGACAATGATTTTGTTAAACAATATGAATAACCATCAATTAAATTAAAATACACTCATCTCTAAATTAACTCTCTAAATTTTAATATTAAAATAATTAATCGTACACTAGTAAAATAAACATCCGATATATCTATTGTTTACATTATTTAATATTTTTATTGTTTACCTGTACTTTTCCTATTCTGATATATATACATGCAATTCAACCGTGACAGCAGCCTGTTATATCTGGGGAATAATTCACAAATCATCATATGATTGCTTTTCACACAAAATGATTCCATCAAAGTTTTACCATAACATATACCTAGCTTTTGAGTTGTTGCCAACTCCAACCAACCATGTGTTCAAATTAAACAAAAGATACTATATGAATCAGGGTATTGTTTAAATTCAACTATTCCATATACTTGATCCACTTGCATTGCATTGTTATTGCAATCAATCACAACAGAGACATGTGCGGTTCAAAATTAACCAATCAATTACCTACCTGTTGTGTTGCATCTATCCCTCTTGATTTTCTTATCCTTTTGATATATATTTTTTCAAATGAATGACACTATTACAATTTCAAGATCTATATAGGGTTTATATATTTAATTAGAAATAAATGATCTAATAGGGTTTAATTTCTTCTCTAGAATTTTATTGATTGTTGTTTATATACTAACATCTTATTATATATTGTGTAATATATATGCCTTGGACTGTTTCTTAGTAATTATGAAGGTTTTAACCGTGTCCAATTTCGTGGGGTCTCAGAATAATATTGCACAAGAATTAAGGACTATTATATTCTACTATTACAATAGGTTACGTTGCCCTATAATAATAATAATCATGAAATTGTTTCATGAATCTTCTAATTTGGTAATATTAAGAAAATAATTCTCATTATTATAAGAATGAAAATACGTGTAAGATAAAATTGAAAATTATATGTAATACAATGATCGGAAGCAACCTGTCAAGAAGGTCTGATTTGCAAACAAATAGCAAATCTTTGTGTTGATATTATTAATGATTAAATGTTATGATTATATGGTAACCCATATTCCCTGGTTTTTGTAGTTTTCTTCTTGTCTATTGCAGCTGCGAAGCATGATATAAGACCAGAAAGGCATTTTCAGAGACTATAATTTATAATCAAAATATATGGGCCCCTATGGCCTGATTATGATTTCAAAGAATTTGTATTAATAAATTAAAGTTAGGTCTCTCTACACGACAAGGTTATTGCCATAGAAAATCAACTCCCGTTATAAGGATTACTGTGATGATTAGCAATTAATGACTAAAATCAAATCTAATAAGTAGAATTGCATCACTTTAAATGTGATTAAGCAACATATCCAACAAGAACCATAGAAAACCAAAATTACTTAAAGAATGTTGATGGTGCTGACTAATAACTACATATACAGTTGGCGGATTCACGGGGGACCTAAGGTGGCCATGGTCCCCCCAAATTTTTTTAAAAAAAATAGTAAATAGTAATAATTAATAATATTAAATTTTTTTATATATAATATTAAAAAAAATATAAGTTACAAAATTTTATAAATTAAAATAACTAAAAACTGCACTATGTATTGGATATTTGAATTATTGTTGTTCTTGTTAACAAATAGCTCATTCTAATAATTAATAAAAATGGTTCTATTATACTAGCCCAAGCCCATACTATTAATTAAAGTAACCCTAGTACATTTTTCAAATATTTATTTCAAACTATCATAGGCATAGCGTCACTTTTCTCTCTCTTTTAGTGATTCCCAAACTTTTGGTCTTCTACTCTTCTCATTTTAATTTTCTTTCCATACCAAAACAAGACATATGAAGAAAAACCATTGAAGAGAAGTGAACAACAAAATATTAACCATTGAATGCACAACAAAGATTCAAAGAGGTATATTTCAATTTTTTTTAAGTTAATGACAATGTCAAGTATTATTTACATTATTTATTTAAAATAATTAATTTATTTTTTTTTATAATGGACAGTGTTCAAAGATTGAAGTGAGGACAAAACTCAATAGAATTATTTTTTTGTGAGACTTGGAACAAAAAATAATCAGGTAAATCAATAACTTTATTTTTGGTTATTATATATTTGTGTTTCTAAAATTATTTGTTATTACTCAATAGGTTTAATATTTTTTTTAAGAAAATAATATATATGCAATTATTTTTGTTTTTTTTTTGTTAGATAGTTCAAGTTAAGTTAAAAATGTCAAAGATGAAAACAATTCACTCATTTTTCAAGAGAAAAGAGAGAATATATGATGAACAAAATTCAGCTTCAGATTCTTTGAGTAATGTTCAAAATATTATTGAACAACCTGTGACACAACTTGTTGAGCAAGATATTCAACCCCTGCTTCCAAAATAGCAAGGACTGAAATAGATCAAGTTAATATTGATACATTGATGCGTGATCCCGGAAAGCGTCCGCAAATTTGGAATTATCCTATCAATCAACAAGATGAAATCCGTAGAGCATACATAAAGTTTGGACCATATCAATTTATTATGGATGAGTACCCTCTTTCTGGTCTAGAAAGTCATCCTCGTCGTTTCAAAGCTCATTGGTTTAAGAGTTTTTCTTGGCTAGAATATTCGCCAAAAGTGGATGCTGTATTTTGTCTTCCATGCTATTTATTTTCTAGAAAATCAAGTCCATTCACATCAGGAGGATTTCGCAATTGGAAAAAAGTGAATAATGGAAAGTATTACCCTAAGTAAATGTGAGAATGACAAGCATATTAAATCAATAAAATTTCTTTGTGTTATAATTGAGAAATAATATTGACTATTAAAATTAAAGTACTGTGTGGAGCTATCAATAAAGTACTACAGTCAACCTTTTAATACACATTAATCTAAATCGTATTATCTTATTTGATATAATTATATATATAATAATAATAACTTTGTAATTACTCCATCCCCTACATATTTAATTATCCTAAGATTATATGTCTGCGAGTATCAACATCCGAAGTTTAATTACTAGTACTATATTATTATTAATGGTTAATTACAAGTTGGAGCGAGGTTCAAGTGTACAATCACATATTTAATTAGTCATGATAATAATAATAATAACAATAACTAGTACTAGGATATGAATGTTCCACGGTTCAAAAACCACGTAAACAGTGGCAGTTCTGAAAGCATCCAAAGAATATTATGAGATACATATGTGCACGTGCAAATGAAAATGCACCATGAAACAGAGACGCACGCACGTTAGTGTGTGTGAACAGTGGCGGATCCATGGGGGACCTAAGGTGGCCATGGTCCCCCCCAAATTTTTTTAAAAAAAATAGTAAATAGTAATAATTAATAATATTAAATTTTTTTATATATAATATTAAAAAAAATATAACTTACAAAATTTTATAAATTAAAAAAACTAAAAACTGCATTATGTATTAGATATTTGAATTATTGTTGCTCTTGTTAACAAATAGCCCATTCTAATAATTAATAAAAATGGTTCTATTATACTAGCCCAAGCCCATACTATTAATTAAAGTAACACTAGTACATTTTTCAAATATTTATTTCAAACTATCATAGGCATAGCGTCACTTTTCTCTCTCTTTTAGTGATTCCCAAACTTTTGGTCTTCTACTCTTCTCATTTTAATTTTCTTTCCATACCAAAACAAGACATATGAAGAAAAACCATTGAAGAGAAGTGAACAACAAAATATTAACCATTGAATGCACAACAAAGATTCAAAGAGGTATATTTCAATTTTTTTTAAGTTAATGACAATGTCAAGTATTATTTACATTATTTATTTAAAATAATTAATTTATTTATTTTTATAATGGACAGTGTTCAAAGATTGAAGTGAGGACAAAACTCAATAGAATTATTTTTTTGTGAGACTTGGAACAAAAAATAATCAGGTAAATCAATAACTTTATTTTTGGTTATTATATATTTGTGTTTCTAAAATTATTTGTTATTACTCAATAGGTTTAATATTTTTTTTAAGAAAATAATATATATGCAATTATTTTTGTTTTTTTTTTGTTAGATAGTTCAAGTTAAGTTAAAAATGTCAAAGATGAAAACAATTCACTCATTTTTCAAGAGAAAAGAGAGAATATATGATGAACAAAATTCAGCTTCAGATTCTTTGAGTAATGTTCAAAATATTATTGAACAACCTGTGACACAACTTGTTGAGCAAGATATTCAACCCCTGCTTCCAAAATAGCAAGGACTGAAATAGATCAAGTTAATATTGATACATTGATGCGTGATCCCGGAAAGCGTCCGCAAATTTGGAATTATCCTATCAATCAACAAGATTTTTGTTCATTAATTAAAAACTTGTGACTAACAATAATAAGTACAATAATTAATTAAGTAGCAGCTCAGGAGTGCAGCCTACCTAGTACTAAAACAAGCTAAAAGCTAAAAATTGTATGGCTCCTCGTCATTTTTGCAAAAGACAAATTGCATATTCAACATCTCCATATATATTGATGGGTAGTTACAAACTATATAATAACTGATTTCATAGTCTATCATTAATTAAGAAAGTAATCCACAAATAAATTAAACCACATTCATGTGATATCTACTTTATTTTCATCTTCAAATATAATTAATATAAAATAAGTAGGGCATGTTTGGATTTACGTTGGAGAAGAGAGAAGTGCATTTGAGTTCCTTAAATGCTTCATCTTTATGTTTGGCAACGTTTTTATCCTCTAAACGCATAAGTGATTTATATCTTCAACCCCCTCTACCAAAAGTTATAAATTCTAGCTTTTTCGTTTAACTTTTCAGATTGAAATTTATGTTCTATGTATCAATTATGTCCTTCATTCTTCATATGTTTATTATAAAACTTCTGTTTTTTTGTTTATATGAATTCTTTTGCTGTTATTACTTTCTTTTTGTATGAAATATTTTTTTTACTTTATATTATGATTCTATTAATCCTATTAGAACACTAAAAAATATTGAAAGTACTAAAAAAATATTAAATTTTTTTAAATATTTAAAATAAAATTATAAAATAACATAAAATAATTATTTAAATTCATATTTTTTCTGTAATTTTTCATCTAAAAGTGACTTTGAATAATGTAATCTAAACAATATTTATTTTATTATAATTTTTTTAAATAAAAATTATTAAACATAAACCACGTTAATTAATACTAACTTATGTTTTATCAAAATCAATTTTACAAAATCAATTTTATACGAAACTTCCGCTTGTAAACGATAATCCAACACACACGTAGTCGTTCCAAATTATAGAAACATGGGGAGCAAAAATATTTATATATAGATAATGTTAGAGAAATTAAAAACAAATAGCTGGAAATTTTTTTATTTAATATTAATTAATTATTTTACTAGATAACTTTACCATAATTAATAAATATTAAATAAAATAAATTTTGACTATTTTTTACTAATTTATTTTAAGTAACAAACATTTTCGTTTATATATATACACTTTGAAAATACAACTGATTACAATATTATAATTACTCATTGTATAACTACTTTTCTTGCTAAAATATATTTTTGTTCTAGTTTCTACTATGTGTCCCCACATTTATCCTTGATGTTAATAATAGTAAAAGTGGTAGAGTCTCAAAACTGCAGAAAATTGCGACAAAACCAATTCTGAACTTGTAACTTTTGTTTTTGGCCATTCAAGAACACAAGAGAATCCCATGTATGCAGAAATCGATTTCTACACATCATCAATAGTATGTAGCTGAATGTATGGCTGCTGCAACATGCATCATGCATCCACCAATAATGTTATATGTCAAATTAAAGTTACGATAATAGTATCTGTTTCATGAAATAAGCACCGTTCATTGTTGAATGCTGGTCCACCACATTTGCTTGGACTTTTCCTTCCCTATTCCAACTTGTCAACCTCATTTTCGATTTTTCAATAATATATATTCTTTATTTTTTTTATTATATAAAATATTTTATATTATCTGAAATTATATTAGACTCCATGTATAAATGTTTAAAGTGAAATACGCGAATAATCTTAGAGCAAATGCATTATTTCTGCATACTTGAATTTCTTACACTATAAAAATTCTTCTGTCGGTCAATATTTATGATTACATATATGAGACCTACATATTATTAATTAATTAAAATAAAACATTTAAATTTGAGAGTTGGTAACATTAGACTTAGGAGTGGTAATGGATAGGATAGAATAGGATTTAGATCCAATCCTAACTCTATTATCCGCGGTTGAAATTTTTATATAAACTCAACCCTATCTTATCCGTGGGTTGAGAATATCCCAACCCTAATCCTACTCCCTCTTAATTTGTGGGTACCTGATCCTATCCGCGGGTTACAAAAAATATACAACATTATTATATAATTTGATGATAATTTAAAATAGAATTAATTTTTATGTAAAAAAAATAATATTAAATTATTTATTAATGATTTTTTTTATTGGTTAAGAATCTTTTGCATTGAGTGAGAGGTTTTTGATTCAACATTCACTTAAAACATATTTTTATATAAGTATATAACATAAACATATATATAGTGGGAGTTGGTCAGGTAGGATTAAGGTTCAACCCGCACCTACCCGACCCGCACCCAAACCCTACCCGCATTCTACCCTACCCGCTACGGATCGGATTAACAACCCTTCCCAATCGGATAGGATCGAGTTGGATACCAACTGATAAGGTACATATTGCCACCCCTAATAATTAGACTTATTTGTTACTAAATTATATTATTAGTAATCCACTACATAATCTCTTTTCATCTTTTAACTAATTTATTAATCACCTAATGTCCCAGAGAATCATTTCAGGACCACAATGTAGGACTAATACGATACAAAAAGCATATGTATAGAGGGAGGATTAAACACACAAAAATTAATCCTCTGACCTTATTTTTATTTTTTATTTTTAATCCCATACCTTTGTCGTTACAGCTATTCCATACTATGTAGATTACTAAAGTATTACAATTTTTGGCGCCAATTTTTGTATAAGTAAAATTATTATGATTAACCTTAATACTTAATAGGAGCAAACATTCTCTGAATTAGCAGTGCAAATTTGGAATGTTACTGATTATTAACATTCATCTTTTCATTTTTTTATAATTAATTAGCTTCTCGTTCCGGTAAAATTGTAGGCATGGATTGATGGCTTCTCAATCACTCAGCAAATTTTAAATTTTAATAAGCACGTGTATAATTTGTTTGGCAATTGTCCATGCTGATAATGATAGTAAAAATTGTATTATTAAAATTTTCATTCTAATTAGGAATTTAATTAGTAAAGCCCAACAACTTGCATGGTGTAGCAAGTAGCAAGTAGCTAGCCTCGCACGATTTAAAAAATGTGACAAACAGCAAAGCGACAATAATTAGGGCACCAAATTAATAATAAAATAAGTAAAATGCTGAAACAGGGTGGCAAACAAATAAGGGAATGTTTGGGGGAAGAATATAAGTCATGTGTAGAAAAGCTCCATTATTATTTATAATTGTCAGAAAAGAATAATAAATATATTAATTAGAAGTTTAGAACGCATATCAATCTAGAGAAAGCCATTAATCAAGGCACGTTAAGCTACTTTGGAGGACCATAATACTATATTATTGTTAATGGGGTCTCTAGTTCAGTACCGTACCCCCACTCATCAAACACATGGCCTACCAAAAAAGAATTCTAATAACTAATTAATTTGTGTGTTTGAGACACAATATCTGGAGCCACAACAATATAATCATGACATATACAACAATCATACATGGATCCTTATCTTATGTCCTTCTTGGTGACTTCTAATAATAAGATTTGACATACATATTTTTGAAAAAAACAATATATATATTGTCAGGAAGTAATAATGCATGGCAGTGAATACCTTCTTTTTTTTTCCTTTTCTTTTTGGACAGACCCCTCTCTCTTTTTTTGGTCGTGGGACAGATCCATATCCATCTCTTTTATTTGTATAAATTTTTTTTTTGGTATACTATTTTTTTTGTCAAGGGCTGTTATGCCCAAAAAACAGAACAGAAACCCAACCCACCAAATCCTACCCAGAAAAAACTAATTAATCTCCACGTAACATGAAAATATGAATTGAAAAAACTAATTTTAATCAACTACTCAACTGATTTGTTATGTTTAAAAAAGAAAGATGATTTTTGTTTAAAACTGAAAAAAATAGACAAAGCAGAATAGGGACGAAGAGAATTAAGCAAGTATGTATTATGGTTCTCAGGGACGGTTCTACATACATTGTTGTGGGGGCAAGCGCCCCTACTATAATTTGTAATTTTTTTTAGTAGTATATGATAATAATATTTATTTGCTCCCATTAGATTATTAAATTTGACCCCACAATAAATTTTTACTCAACTTTTGGTACTTAATCGTCAATTTAAAAATTTTATATTAGAAATTCGTTAAAACTTAGAATGATCAATTCTCAAATTTAAATGAAATTAGTGTTCTTTTTTAAAAATCAACTTAAAAGAATATTATTTATCTTATTTTCAAATTAGCTTTAATTTTTTCATAACAACTGTATTAATTGAAAGAACTTTTTTAACTATAAATATAAATAAGAGTCGACTTCTAATTGTGTTAGGAAGTGGATTTTTAAATAATTATTTAGTAATATATATAAAAAGAGAGAAATTTTGATGGTAGTTAACACAAAAATTATTTAATTTTTTAAAATATAAAACCTAAAATAATAGAAATTTAAATTATATATTATTATTTAAATTACTATTTTAGTATTGTAATTTATATTATAAAACTTACATTTAATTTTTACTATAATTCTGGTAAAATTTTCACTATAATTAAACTAATTACATATACTAATACCAATGAATTATAACTTAATTCATCTAATATCTATCACTAAACTTTTAACTAAATCTAGCTATCACTAAGTACCGTCCCAACTTGACAAAAAAGATCCATTGGTTCAATAGCCATCAAGTGCTATCCCAACTTAATAAGCGGAACTAATCCTAGTTTTTCAATAACCAATTACAAAAAAAATTTCTCTTGACTTTTTAATGCAACTCTTATGCGTCTTTTTTCTCATGACTTTTTATTTTTTTATTTTATTATGATTAACCTTTTGCAAGATATAGAAAGAGTAACATCAGATAACCATAACAAAAAAAAATCTAAAATAAAATTCAAAAAAAAAGAAAATAATTTTACATTATTGAAATGATGCTTTAAATTTGGTCTTTACTCTATTTTCTTTGTGATCATATGTTGTAATGTGTCCAACCATATAGGGTGAAGCTTGCTCTTCAAATTGCTTGATTGCCTCTTTAATTTTTTTTGCTAGTTTTGCTTGTTGCCGCTATTTTCCTTGGCATTCCTTGCTATATTTTGGTATTGTGAATGAACGAAACATAATCCATTATATAAAATTAAATTTAAACAATTTTTTGTATAATGAACCGAACACGTACTTATGATAAAACAATTGTATAGTACCAAATGAATGAAACATAATCTATTATATAAAATCAAATTCAAAACACTTCTGTCTATAATTTACAGATTATCAATTCAAATCAACAGAACACCTTCGTCTATTCAAATCAATTTAATTCAATTTAACAATTGCATTCCATTCAATTCGATTGAAAAAATAATTCATTAGTAAAATGTTGGTATTATTGGTGATGAGATAACGAAAGAGAAGAATAAGAAGAAGAAGAAGAGAAGGAGGAGGAGGATAAGTAGAAGAAGAATCTGCGTGGGCGAAGAAAGAGGAGGAGGAGGTATATGTGAATTTTAAAGAAGAAGTTCACGTATGCTTGTATTTGAAAGAAGAAGAAGAAGAAGATAAAGCATGTGTGACCTCTTTTAATGAGAGTGGTTTTTGTTGGTGTTGGACCTACTTAGATAAAACTTAGATGAAAAAATACTTGCATGTGTAGCATAGCCCTTATTTTAACTGCATCTCATGTTAAACTAGACCGAAAATGTTAAGTTGTATGGTTCAAATAATTTAAAACAAAAAACTGGGTCTATTTTTTTTAATTTTAAATTATTTATAATTTTAAAATTTAAAAAAATAAAGTAAATTAAATTTTGATATTTGTTATTGTTAATTTGTCAAAACCAATTCAAAAGTCATCTCTTATTTTTGCTATAATATTTGGATGACTAATAAAGAATAAAAAATATTAGAAAACCATAAAATTTTATTATTTTTTATTAATATTTTTAGTTATTAATTCAACTTTTTAGTTTAGTAATTTAACAATATATTTTAGTCTATACTTTTAAATATTAATGATTAAAAATAATAAATTTTAATAACCATCTAATATGTTTCATAAAAAATTAGTTCAAACAATTTAAAATTATTTTATTTAATAAATATACAATTACAAATATTATACGGATAAAATTACAAATATTATATTATAACAAATAATTTTAGATATTATCTTTTTATTATTTTTTTTCGATGAATCATTGTAATTTTATCTCTTATTTTTGCTTGATAAGTAATTATAAGATTTAATCAACTGTAATTTTTTTCTAAATTAAATACAGACCATTTGTTTGGTCATTAACTATCCGGTCAATTAAACTTCATTTATGTCCACGTGATCTTTATTATCAAAACACATCCGATGCTCTTGCATGCGTCTTCAACCCAATACAAAATTGATAACTTCATCAAAGAATTCTCCTAAATTTTTTGTAACTGAGGTTTACCAATATATGTTTTACCATGAAAGGATAAATAAAAGCATAAACTTAAAAATTCAAAAGTTAGTTAGAATCCGTTGCAATAGTTATAAGTTAATTATTATTGGTTACTTGAATAGCACTCTCATCTCATAGGATATAGAAAGTGCAGTGCTAGAATCATAATTTTCATATTCTTCTGCTTTTGATTATATGTTCAAGTGTGTTTATACGTAGTTAACAATAAACTTGCTAAATTGTATTATTTAGATTTTTTTATTAATAATAAATATAAGTTTATTTGTTATAATTTTTTTATAATAGAAGTACATAAAAAATACATATTAATATAAGATATAATAATTTAATAAATATAAAATTATTTGTTATAATCTTTTTGTAATAAAAATACATAAAGAGGACATAATATATGAAGTGTAATACTTTTTAAAGATTTTTTTTTTTAAAACAAGAACTTATTTGTTTTTGTTTTTTAATTCTTTTGGTTCCTCAGCTACCTCTACATTAGTTGAGAAACTTGGGGAATCTTTATAAAACTAGGAATAGTTTGGTGAAATTTTGAAGTGTCCAATAGCTTGTTCTACGGTGATATTTAAAAAACGTGAGGGTGAAACCCATATAAAAAATCCATCTTCTTTTTGGGAATGCTGAATATTGAAATCCATGGCCCTCCCTTACAAATTGAAATTTGAGGTAAGAGAAAAAATAAGAAGAGAATTAATTATAACTTCACAAACAAGCTACCTGTTTGTAAATATGTTGTATTGACCAAGATCAATGAAGTTTTTGAGTAGAAGAATGAAATCTAGGAGAAGTAAAAAAAAAAAGAGGGTGCTATATGGAATCTCTGGTTATTTTGTATGAACTTTTTGTTTAATTCAAACGAAAATGTGTATTATTTTTGTCTTTCAACATAAATTTTTTAAGTCCATCACTATATATATGATAAATGTATTTTTAATTTATTCAAGATTGAAAATTGTACTTTATTTAAGATTGAGAAAATTATTCTATTGACATAATTTGTTTTCCTTAACTAAGAGTTGTTTAATAATACATAATACTACTTTTTACATTTAAGCGAGTCAGCCGCAAAGAAGAATAACCTAGCCAGAGGATCATTTGCCACAATGATCTTGGCGTTTGGGCTTCTTATGTATTCGTGGCATGGAGCGTCGGTGATCACATTGCAAATAGGAAAAAACTTTTTTCCAAAAATGGTTGCTAGAGGCTTCTTGAATTGATAAAACAACGTAAGATACATCAACTCAAATTGAAATTAAATTTTATTATTTTTGTAAAATTATAAAATTACTTGAAATTATGAACAACTAAAGAACAAAATTTACAAAGACAACTCAACAAACATAAAATAATTATTAAATATCAATTTTAGTATGGTAACAGTGCTCAATATATAAGATGTAAGGCTTCGGAACGTCAAAGGCAATCCTAGAATTTCACATCGAATCCAGATATTCAAGTTTAGAATAAAAATAAATAAATAAAAAAAACAATATATCTATAACAATACGAAAGATTTGGTATCTAATTTTTTTTCTATTTTACTCCTATTTTTATAATCTAAAACTATATATTCAGTCACGTACTCACATTCAACAAGATAAAATTTTTTAAATAAATATATAAAGAATTTTTTTTAATTATTATCATACTATTTTAATGTACTTTTATACCTACACAATATATAATAACAATTGGCACTACAAGAAATTTTCAAATTAGCGACCGATTTGGGTGGTTGCTAAAACCATGATCGTTGATAAACGTTAGTGACCGATTTGTTAACAAGGTCACCAACCCCTCACTAAATAGTATCGGTCACTAATCTGCTACCGAATTTTCCTTCGCTAAATCGGTCTTTCGGTCTCCAATTCGCGACTGTTATTTCGGTCGGTAAATCGGTCACTAATTTGTGACCAATTTTTCAGTCTCTAATTCGGTCTCTAAGGGTAGATTTGTATTTTAGCAACCACACGTTTTAGTAGCTAAATCGGTCGCTAATTAGCAAACTTGATATTTGGATTTAGAGTTTTAAGCATATAAACTTCTACAAAATTAATTAATTGGAGAATATGGTAACCTTAATAACATGATTAGTTGATCATCACCATATATGAATTTTCTTTGATATATACAAACAAGAGAAGAAAAGTTAAGCACCAAAAAACATGTGACGCAATGATTAATCAAATTCCTTATTATTTTTGGATTTTGGGATTTACAAGGAGGAGAAACAAGCAATATTCAAATTTTGAAAGATGAATAAAAGGAAAAAAATAAATAAAATAAAACAAAAAAGAAGAGTAAATTTACAATAACGAAATTAAATAGAAAAGGTTAATTTCAGATAACGTACCTTGATAAAATTAAAGAAAGTTCATGGAAGAGTGAATTTGTGGGCACAAAGCAATAATCAAATGAAATTGCTTTGAAATATGAGAATATATGAAGAGAGAGACAAGAAGGAACAAAATGATTGGTTAGAAAGAGGAAAACCAGAAAAAAGGGGAGATTGGGATGGTGAATGTCTGTCAAAAAAAAAAAAAAGATGGTGAATGGATGGTGAATGGCATTTTTACTTTTTTTTTTCTTTTCCTTGAAGGCATTGGTCATTCAATGCCATTATTATATCATAAAAATACTACTAATTTGTTTTTTCATTTTATTTTTAACTACAAAATTCAATAATAAAATAAAAAAAATTCATATTTCTCCAAACATAATTTTTAGACTTTAATTTTCAAAATATAATTATTTTTGCTATTGCATCTTTTTCATAACTTTTGTGATAATTTATTATTTGTTCTGTATTATTATTGCAATGCTATATTATTCTGTTATTAGTTTTTGGCTGTTTTGAACATTTTCCATTTTAAGAGGAAGCTATGATTAAACGAGAGAAATACTGACATTAAAGAGAAGTACTTCACATCTTTACTCAGATAAAATGGTCGTCAAAGAGAAGTGTTTTTACTCTATTTTTGATTAAATTTTAATTTCTTTTATCCTCTTTCTTTCTTATTCCAACTTATTAACCTCATTTTCGATTTTTCAATAATATATATTCTTCAACTTTTTATTATATAAAATATTTTATGTTATCTAAAATTATATTAAACTCCATGTATAAATGTTTTATTTAAAGTGAAATACACGATTAATCTTTAAAAGTGTTTATGTTTTACATCAATCATAAATTCATAATCTTAGAGCAAATGCATTATTATTTCTGCATACTTGAATTTCTTACATTATAAAAATTTTCCGTCAGTTAATATTATTTATGATTGCATTATATGCGACCTAGCTATTAATTATTCTTATTTTATTTTATCCTCTTTCTCCTTTTTTTTATTTCACCTTCTCATAATTATTTTTATTTTACCTTTTAATAAGAATAAAAAAAATTAATTAAAAACTAAAAAGCCAAAACATACACGAAGTTCCACTGCTTAAGCTTTAACTATACTCTAACTCAAGTAGTAAATTAAGTTGATAGAGATTCCCATATAAGAACAAATTCTATGATACACAGACACTAATACGGATACGGAACATGACATTATATGAGATACATTGATATACGAATTTTAAAATCTTACACAGAAAATCTTATTTTAATTATATCAAGTATTTAAAATATTTTTTTTAATAAATAATAATATATATTATATCTAAATTTATTTTAAGAATATATATGTTAAGAATAAGACTAGACACGCTGACACGTGATGGTATTTAGGTGTATCCAAGTGTATCCAGAAAAGAATATTTTATTTTTTATTGAGACATGGTTTGGACACAGTAGACACGCGTGTCAGTGAATGTCGTGTCTGAATTGTATCCGACATGCAGACACAATAACTCAACAAAGTGTCCGTATTTCATAGAACAGATTCAATCAAATTGTCTAATGAGGAAACAAAACAAAACCATGAACGATAACAATATAACATTGTCCTTAATTGAAATTAGAGAGATTCCATATGAATTTAGGTAACGTTTGTTTTGAGGTACTGAGACAGAGACTGAGAGACTAAAATTCAGTATTGTGTTTGTTAGTTTAGAGATTGGTACTAAAATTTCTGTCTCTGTCTCTAAAATTTCAGTATTTTAGTACCTCCAAAAAGTAGGGACATAGGGGACTGAAATTTTTAGAGATGAAGACTGAAATTTTAATAACATTTTATACCTAAAATACTTTTCATTTCAATTAATTAATTCCAATTTTACCTTTTATGCAAATTAAATTAGAGTTTCATTCTTGTTTCAATTCCTATCTCCTATTTTGCACCAAACAAAATACTAAAATTTATTTCAATCCCTGTCTCTTAGTCTCTGTCTCTTAGTATCAGTCTTTCTGTCTCTATTTCTCCACTAAACACTACCTTAGAGTGACAAAAAAGAAAGAGATCCAGTGAAAAAGGAATTCAATGATCATTTAATTTGCTTTCAAATTGAGTTGTCTATGGTTTTAATTTCTAACTATAAGTAAAAATTATGAACCACGAAGCGCAACAAAATTGAACCAAATTAAGATGAATAATAATAAGAACTAACACTGCATAAATGAACCATCCAACAAAACAAAGTAATAAATACATAGATTGTCCCTCCACCATGAACACAAATGAAACTAATAGTAGTTCTTTTTTTTCTTACACAGCACAGCATATAACCAATAATACATGTCAAAAATCAAAGTAGTGCATATATACATACATAACAATGAGAAAAAAAAAGGCATAATTATTATGAAGAGCAGCATCAGAACTGAAGCTGGGGAATCAGGAGGGGTGATTCACATCACTGTTGTTGTTGATCTGATTTAAAGGAGAACGAGAAGGAGTAGTGTTAGGGTGGTTGAGACGAAGTGTTTGGGTGTGGGTGGTTGAGACGACGCTTGTTCTTTCTGCAACCGCCGCCAACAGGAACGTTTCTGAGGGTTCCACCTATTGTCCAGTATCTCTTGCAGGCTTTGCAGAAGTACCTTGGTGATGACAGGCTGTAGTTGTTGAAGTAACAGAACTTGGTGTTTGATGAATCACATCTAGGGCAATTTACTCCTTCTTCCTCCCTCTGCTTTTGCTGTTGCTCTTCTGCTCTCTCCATTCTTGATTATGATCATGTACCTGCTCAACCCATCAAGGGTTATGAATTATGATGAATGATGATGATACTATATATTCTCTTCCAAACACAAACAAACAAACAAACCTCTTCTATGTGGTGCCCAATTGGCTTAGTGCAATATATATATATATATAAAAGAGGGATGTAGTTAGAGGGTCATCAAAATTAATTATTTTAAATTATTAAACTAAAAAAATTGAGTTGATGATTAAGTGATGATCAAAAATAAAATTTTAAAAAATTTTTAATTTTTTTATAAAAAAACTCTTGAAAATCATCCATTTTTAGTAATTTTTATCATTATTTAATAAGCATAATATTAAATTATCTTTAACAAATAAATTTTATTAATTTATATGACTTTTTTTCTTAAATTAAATCTCTAAATCCATGATGAGAAAGTAAGAAACCCAAAGGCGCACGTCAACAGATTACATAAGAGAAAGGATAGGGAGTTAACAATCTAAGTGTACAATGTGTACAATAAAAGTTTAGGAAGTATTAAAGATATGATCATTAGTGTTATATTGTCCTGTTAGATTATGTTTTTGGAATGAGTGGGTTTATGACATGATATTAGAGTTTTAGATCCAAAAAGTCAAGGATTTGATTCTTGATGAACTCCAAATTTCCAAAATCAACTTAAGTTTTTTGGATAAGTCATTTTTATGACATGAGATGTTTATTATCCCTGGTATTCAGATGGTTATTCTTGATAGTATGAGTGATGTTCATTTTATTCATGGATCAAAGATTTAGTTCATTATACACATTGTACGTTTAGGTCATTGACTTCCTAACACTACCCATTACATAATACATACCATGTTTTCTTATTTATTTTCGTTAGGGATAGGGAATGATTATGATTTATAAATAGGGACCACAGGCATCAACTCTCTTAATTACCCCATCAAAACCCTCACAACAATAAAATCTAGTGATATTATTCTGATATACATGCAATAATTCAACTGTGACAGGCTGTTATATATGCTCCATCTATATCTGGGAAATAATTATATATAATAAGATGTTAGTATATAATTAAACCTTCATAATTAAAACCTTGGACTGTTTCTTAGTAATTAACTAATTATGAAAGTTTTAACAGTATCCAATCTCGTGGGGTGTGAGAATAATATTGTAGAAAAATTAAAGATTCTTATTAAGGGTGTTTATAGGTCTAATTGGTTTAAATTTATATTTTTTTATTTAAACTAAACTGATTAAAAATAGATTAGTTCGATTTGAGTAATTAGATATTTGATAAAATAAAAATTTATAAAAAAAATTATATTTTTTTATGATTTAAATAAAATATTTTTTATAGAACTAAAAGTAATGATAAATAAATATATTGATATATCTACAGTTGATTTTGAGTTTTTAAAACTTGTATTTGTTTTTCAAATTATCGATATTATTCTTGTACTAATGTTACATAGAACATTTCATTAATTATTTAACTTTGTCCTCATGGTGAGACTACATTAAAATTAAATGAAATTTTTATGAATTCAAATAAAATAATTTAAACCTTAAGAACCAAAAAAGAATTATGCCTAAACGTAAGGACCAATTTAATACTTTACCCTATATTAATTAGAACGCTTGTCAATTTGGAGAGGGAGCCAGTTAGATAAAAATGTCAAAAACGTTCTTTTTTTAAAGATGTTTTTTAAAAATTAAAATTTAACACATATAATAAATTAAACTGTGTTATTTTTATTAAAATTAGATCGGACAATTCAGTTTAGTAAAAAAAATTAATAAATTAAATTTTAAACGGGTCTAAATTAATATTTTTTAATAAAAAATGACTATAATATTTTTGTTATAAAAAATAATTAAAATATCCTTATTATATATATATAATTTAATTTATTTTTTTGTTAAATTAATTTATCTAACCTAATTTTAATAAAAATAATATAATTTAATCGATTATATATATTAAATTTTAATTATTAAAAAATTTTTTTAAAAAAAAGACGTTTTATCAAAATCCTATTTGGAAAAAGCCATTAATCAAGGCGCGTTGAGCTACTTGGAGGACCATAATACTATGGCACCATATAAGATTCTCTGATGTAGAAAACAAGTTTTGTTCTACATGTATAGAAATGCAGTGGCAGGGTACTTCAGTAACACTTGTCCACTTTATGAGACCAACTCTAAAAAAGCTGGTGGCAGTGTGCAGAGAAGACTGTGGCAGCGTAAATGTTAAGCAGGTGAGTTAAAAAGTTTAGGTGATGAAGTATATTAATTAAGGGGTATTACGGGATCCGTTATGATGGCTAATAATAGGCCTATCTGAAGTGGGTTTTTTTGGTTGTAAAGTATTTGTAAATGGAGTAGGAAAAATGGCTTTGGTGGTGACCCCGGGGGATGAACTTAACAGAGGAAAATTAGAAACCCTAGATAAAGAGTAGATCTTGCTTCTCCTCTGACGGCGCCAGAGCGAGACTGAGTTTTCCTGGGTGGTGGCTCCACATGTGTTGGCGAAGATTGGTCGGCTTCACAAGAGAGTGCGCTGTGCTACGGAGTACCGAAGCTGGGCGAGACTGCCATCGATCGCGAACGGCTGGTGGAGGTATGCATTGTATATTTTTGTTGCACAAAGTCTAGATGAAACTACTATGCCATGAGTTATTTTTGTCTCTAAAGTGTGGGTATGCTCATGTTTGGGTGAAGATGTGATGTGATTACTAAGAAAAGGTTAGAGTTTTGATTCTGCATTTGTAGGACCGTGTTCATAATTTCTGATCCCAACAAATTGGAGCCTAAAGTTTGCAATTGTAAAAACAGAAGTTAGTTTAAACAACATTCTATTTCAATTTTCAATGATAAATTAAACAATTCGCACAATTTTAGCAAGTAAGGATGTAATTCATTGCTAATTTGCAATGTTAATATGCCAAAGTAGTTTGATTACATGTATAGTATCCCTGCTAAATCATAGCATTGGCAAGTAGGATTGGTTAGCTAGCTATGTTGTTAGCACTGCTCATCTGTTATTGCGATGCATACAAGTATAATGCAATGCAATCAATAAAGTCAGTAACATTCAAGTATAGCATCACAAAATATTACAATTTGGCTAAAGGAAAGAAAAAGTATGCACAATCTTTGATAATTAGATTCGTTAATGTAGCAAATAACTTTTATTTTTGAGCATTTTGTCAAAATTTATTTATCTTTAAGAGATTTTAAAGGCGGTTTTATTCAACAATTAATATTTTAACTTTAAATCTTTCAGAAGAGTATGTACACAGAATAATAGTAATCAGTTGCAGACATAGAGAATAAAAGTAAGTGTAGTGCAGTTATTAGAGTTCAAGTCACACGCATTTTGTTTTTCTAATTCTGTTATTCTGTTATAATGGAATCAGTAGGCAGATTAATTAGTTGTTTTCTTCTTCTTTATATAGGTAAATGTATACAATGAGTTTCACCGAGTTAGATCAATACACATACACATACACATTACAGTAACTGTTCTCTATAATACAACTCTATTAATACAAGAGTGTATTGAATTTACCTCCATGTTCAGTGGACTGACCGGCTGTCCTGTTTCATTGAGCATTGGGGCCTAATTTGCTAATAATTTTTTTCTTTTTTCTTTTTCGTAATTTTAATCGCATCTCTTGTTGTTACTTTCTCTATCTATGTATGAATCGATCAAAACTCGATTGCTTTGTTTTTCTTTTTTTTTAATTGTTATTTACCTTTCTTCTTAGTTTTCTCTTCTTTCTCTACTTCATCTTCTGCTGCAGTTCTCCAAGATCTTCTCTTTATTACTTTTTCCCTTTTTTCTCACTGATTAGGAATTAATTTATTAGGGTTCGTGAAATCAATTTCATGCGGCCGGTGATTTTTGTTGCTTATCGGTTATATTGGATGTAAAGTTTAGTTAGGTTTAGTTCTGTTTGAGGGGAAATAAAAAACAAATAATTAGTAAGCTGATTAATGGTTTTAAGTGACCAGCCCTGATGAAAGTATCTGAATTACAATATTAATGTAATTTAAGCACTGAGAAACAATTTGTAGTTATCCCTTTTTTTGGGACTTTTTAGATGAATGTAGTTTGTTTTGTTGACCAGTCAATGGTCAAATATGATAGCTTGTTGCAAGTGGCAAGTGGCTAGTTGCAACCTTTAAAAAGAAAGTACTTAGTTATATACACTAGCTTTGAAGGTTAACGTCTATTTTATGCATAGTATATGGTAGGTGATACAAGATTTAACATTTTGGACGTGGGAACCATAACCATTGGTTCCGTTGTCGACCACCCAAACAAGTTCCAATAAAATCATTAATCAACATCCACCTCCTGACTCGCATCTAATTAGTTAAAAATTGTGAAGGTTGAATTTTTTTTTAAGTCATCATTCTGCAATGATGTGGAACAAAATGTTGGAGTTGTCCCATGTAACTTTTTGGAAGGTTTTAGGGTCCTAAAAATCCAATACTTTGAAACCAATTTTGAGAATGAGTTTATCTCCGTTTGTAAAATATTTTTGTGGAAGTTGTTCATCTGTAAGATGATCGTGCTGAACATGTAGTTGATTAAGAACTCCCAAATCGAAAAGAGAAAGGAAGAAATTTTAATTGCTACAACGAGTAGAGTTTTGTTTTGCTTATTTTTGTTATATGTTGAACATTATCTATATATCTGATCTTTGAATTTCTATTGTCTTGTATATGTGCAAGGAGATTGACGAGGTTGGTTAATTTTTTGTGTAGCCCTTATCGCTGTTTTGTTCTTCACGCCACCTTCTTGTGTTATTTTTGACTGCTGCTATCACAGAGTCTGCCATATCTGCATTGCTCAGAGCCATATATATTGCAATCTTAATTTCTGTAATTGACTTCAGGTTAGCTTCTTTTTTTTGTCCACCTCTATTTTCATTTCTTTGACTACTTCTACCCGAGCGTGGGCAGCAGGTTGTGTATCCTAAAAGCATATTGAGCAAGTAGTTCTAAATTCACATCGAAGGCAACTGTAGTCATTGTAAGAAAGATGTAAATTGTTTTCACATCCAAATGTTAAAACGATTTCTTTTAAAGAAAAAAGGGGAACAAAAGATCACATCTGACACTGCCAGAAATTTAATAATCTGTATTTGTCAAGTATTTTTTTTTGTATTTGTTATTTATCCAAAATATCATATCCCAAAATTTATAAAGATAATTTATTTACGTAAATATTTTGTATTGCAACATGACATTATAAAACCTACTCTAATGATGATACTGTTTGTTGGGACCTATGGTAAATCTTTCACTTCAGTGTGACCGTTGTTAATGTTTTATTACTAGTGCACATGAACAAATCGATTATTACAATGGGTTAGGCTTTAGATTACTATTATCATCTTATTATTGAGTCTAATTCGCAATCATAATTGTTTTATCTTAAGTGTTAGTTGTTTGGGTTTTAGGAATTACTACCACATTCAATAAGATGTATCATTCTTAATAGGACGACAACTTTTTAAGAGGGTAGAAAAGAAAAGTTAGCAAGTTAATTATTGCAAATTATATTCCAAGTCGGCAAAGATTTTCCATTTAGTTGTGTAGTTGTATATTATGCGATTGATAAATTATGGACATTTTGATGTAGGTACTCTAATTTCACATATGGGAATTAGCCGCTTCGTGCCGACTAACAGTAGAGATGGATACCATAAAGGGGATGCGAGATGTGATCCAGGTAACCAAACAGATGACTCCGCTGAATTTGATGTAATGAATGAGGATTCAGATGAGGAAGCATCTGGTTACGGAGATGTATTGGGGCTGACGGCAGAGGATATTAACCGGATGGTGTTTCGGACTGAGCAACGAGCCTATGAATTTTACCTGCGATTAGGAAAATGCCATGGATTTGGCGTCCGGAAAGGGGATTATGGCAAGGATGAAAATGGAAATTTGATCCGTAGAAGATTCTTCTGCAACCGGGCCGGGTTGAGAGATGAGAAGCACTATGCAAGATTAGATAGGAAGAGAATACATAAACCAGAAACCCGCACAAATTGCGAGGCAAAGTTATCAATATATTTGGATCGAGGTACTAGTAATTGAAAGGTTAGGAAAGTGATCCTTGACCACAACCATGACCTAACCCCGATAGGTATGGTTCACTTGATGCCTCAGTTTCGTGGATTGTCAGATGCTGCGAAGGCACATATGGAAAGCATGCATAGCTATGGACTTCCTACCTCGAAGATAGTCGGATACATGTCTGGAATTGCAGGAGGTTACTCGCTGCTGGGGTTTACAAAGAAGGATGCGTATAACCACTTAGATAAAAAAAAAAAGCAGGGGAACATCGCCGATGGTGACACGAACGCCACTGTCGTGTATCTACAAGGAAAAGCAGTTACAGATCCAATGTCGACGGCGAGATATAACATCACTAACGAAGGTATGTTGGCTAACTTGTTCTGGGCGGATGGTGCTAGTAGAGCAGACTTTCAACACTTTGGAGATGTTGTGGCCTTTGATTCCACGTATAGGAAGAACAAGTACAGGAGACCGTTGGTGATATTCTCAGGAACTAATAATCACAGGCAGACCACAATTTTTGGATTTGGGCTCCTATTGGACGAAACCATAGCCTCATTGACAAACCCCATTTTGACGGTTTATCTTGTATTGATTTTTGGGGATTTTATAACATTTTACCCACATTTATTCAATGAAATAGCATGGTTTTATAACTTCTCCTTTAATTGTGCTTAAGAGTGAAAACATGCTTTTTAGGTTTTAAAATGAATAAATTTAATTCACCTTGATTCCATTAGATGCCTTGATATGTTTGTTAAGTGATTTAAGGTTTAGGAGGCAAAGATTGGATCAAGGGAATGAAGAAAGAAGCATGAAAAGTTGGAGAACTCATGAAGAAATGAAAGAATCGGAAAGCTGTCAAGCCGACCTCTTCGCACTTAAACGACCATAACTTGAGCTACAGAGGTCCGTCATTAGTCATAGTTTAGTTTTAGAAGTAGTTAGAACTAGTTTCTAGAGAGAGAAGCTCTCACTTCTTTCTAGAATTAGGATTAGGATTAGGTTTAGTTCTTAGATCTAGATTTAGATTCATCTTCTTCTACTTCTATCTTCTCAATTCCTTATAGTTACATTCATTCTTCTCCTATTCTTTTGATGTAACCTCTTTTATGTTGTTCTTATATTTTGTTGTAGATCTAGTATTGTTCCTTCTGCTTTCTTTCAATTCAATTCAAGGTAATTCATAATAATTGTGTTTCTTTTGATTGTTGTTGTTAATTTCTTTCAATAATTGTTGTTAGATTCTCTTCTTGTTGTCAAATTGCTTTGCTTTTCTTTTGTACCTTCCAAGTGTTTGATGAAATGCTTGGTAGGATTTTAGTGTAGCTTTTGTTCCTCTTGGCTTTGGTTGAGTAATTAGTGACTCTTGAGTTATCTAATACTTCTAGTTCTCATATCTTGCCAAGAGCTTTATTAGTTGTTAGGTTATTTCCCTTGCCATTTATAATTCTTGTCTATAATCTCAAAAACCCCAAAATAACTCACAACCAATAACAAGACACTTTATTGTAAATCCTAGGGAGAACGACCCGAGGTTTAAATACTTCGGTTATTAATTTTAGGGGTTTGTACTTGTGACAAACAAATTTTTGTATGAAAGGATTATTGCTTGGTTTAGAAACTATACTTTACAACGAGATTTCATTAGTGAAATTCTAAACCGTCAAAAATCCAATCGTCACTCATACACGTGGATGTTTGAAAACTTGCTGGAGGTTATGTGTAACAGAATGCCGTCAGTGGTCGTCACAAATGGAGATGATGCAATTATTGCAGCGGTCCGAAAGGTCTTCCCAGATACAACGCACCGCCTTTGTGCATGGCATCTTCAGAAGAACATCACATCAAACGGGAACGAGCAGATGTTTAGAGATTTATTTTCCAAATGGCTGTATTCCGACATGGGCGTTGATGAATTTGAGAATGAGTGGGCCACTGCTACAGAGGAGTTCCGTTTCAACGAAAAGTGTTGGGCCCTACAGATGTACAAGAAAAAACACATGTGGGTCAGTACATATCTGAGGGAAAAGTTTTGTGCTGGATATCGAACGACATCAAGATGCGAGGGATTAAACTCTCACGTCAAGAAGTTCCTGACTTCCAGGCACACAATTTTGGAGCTTGTGCATAATTTGGAGGTGCTTGTACGTGAGTACCGAAACAATGAGATGGTGGCACAATTTAACTCCGTGAATAGCATCCTTGTGATGACAACATGTCTTGATCCAATTGAGAAGGGGACTGCTAGGATGTACACACGAGCAATTTTCTCTCTGGTGAAAAAGGAGATTGATGCTGTCGGAGTGGTGAATTATGTAGCGAAGAGGAGAATTTCAACCACAACGGTATACACGACCGAAGAATATGGTAATCTAGGTCGCACTTTCATCACTCAGTTTGATAGGAACATGGGGAAATTGCTCTGTCACTGCAGATTTTGGGAACGAGAAGGCTTCCCGTGCCGACACATGTTCTTTGTCATGAAGTACGAGCATGTTCAAGAAATACCACATCGTTTAGTTCTCACACGGTGGCGGAAAGACGCGAAATCTATCGATGCATATGTAGAGCGAGGTGAAGCAGACGATGAGAGGGGATTCTTAATGCGGCATGGCGTTCTTCACAAGGCATCCCAGTGGCTGTTGTCTCTTGGTGCTAGGAATCAAGTGGTGTACACAGAGGCCGTAAAAGGAATTCGGGCCTTGTGTACACGTCTGATTGAAGCATTCGGTAGAAATGATGCGACGGGACAACACAGGAAAGAAGGGTGCGTGAAGGACCTGGTGGTAGTTAGGACAAAGGGTGCACCACGACATAAAAGGCAGCGTGGTAAAAGGAGGAAGTGTACAATTTGCAAGAGACTTGGACACACAAAGAGGAGGTGCACGGGTAACACGAGGCAGACAGGGACAGAGCGGGTAGAGTCTGACGATGATTCAAGCGATGATGCACTCCATACTCAGGTTCAGGTTGTAACCTTGCCAACTAGTTGTTACATCTGCATGTGAATGCTATATAATTTATGTTGATCCATTAATTGTTATTGGTGCACTCCTTGAATATTCCAAATGGTTATGAATGTCATTGCTTTGTTTGGTTTTGATTGGTTGGAACAGAAATCTTCATCCAGTGCAAACGAAGATAAGAAGCATGATGCCTGCTTGAATGAAAGCATGAACGATCCGGAGACGATGAAAAGGCCCATGTCAACGGCTGAGCTGGGTGATGGAATGTATCACCCAGTTGGTCTTGGCGAAGACGTGATAGGAACAGCGCAAAGTGGGAATGTAAGGTCAGAACATCTACTGGACTCTACCGACTTCACTAGGGAGGTAATCACGACTTGAAATTGTACTATCGTCTATTCGACATTGGTTTCACAGTCATCAATTAGGGTTAAGCATTCAAAAATCGAAATAAATGTACTTTTGTCACTGTGCAGGTCATGGAACTGCTCCGCAACCTCAGCTAGCTCTTTGTTGCGCACTCCTTGAATATGTGTTGTCTGGGAATATTCTATAGTCACTTTGTGTGAATATCGTATGTGTAAGGGGAAGTCAAATGTTTTAATATGACAATTTGCATGTAACTTTAGATAGATGATAGGGGGATTAAGTGTTTACTGTTATGAATTTGTGTTATACTGGGCTGTTTTTTATTTCAATCAATCTGAATATTTCCTCCTTGATATGCAGTAGGAGTCTGTGTTATTGGATTGAGGACCAAACATGTTACTGTGGGTGATGAAACATAGTAACAAGCGATATAAATTTTTTGTGCCAACAAAGCATAGGTTGTATGACTTCCATCCCAACCGCATCTTCATGCTATTAACAGTAGAATGTTGTGAGCATGAGTAATTAGTTAACCCAATGTGCATGCATATAGATGTTGGAAATCAACTTCCCTCTAGCCTCATGAGACCTCGACTTGGTTTGCTTCTGAATTTTTATTCTTTTGTTATCAGCACAGGAATTAGCGTGACGTTCCTTGTAGCAACTTGCTCAACAATAGGGTTAGATAACCAACAGGCTGTGTTGGATGTATATTGGTGATCTTTTATTAGGTCTCTGAGAAGTTAAAATTTAAAAGCCTAAACTCTTTATCATAAATTTTAAATAGTTAACCTTAAAACCTAACCTGTTTAATTTATATTTAAGATAAAGAACCCTGCAGTATTTCCGAAGAAAATTATCATAAACATAGTAAAACAAAACCAACAATCCAAATAGTGGAGGGAGATGCCCACAGCCGAATACTACACACAACGCTTACCACTTACATCTGTTTGTACATAACTAATCAATCAAAAAATTGCCCAAACTGGATCCATCACACAAGACTAAAAGAGTGTTATGTTCGGCGACTAACAGAACAAAAAAACCTGAAAGTTTGCCATAACAGCCCCAAATTGTCAAGGTAGCAAAACCAAGTGTGATCCTCAGGCAGGGATTCACGCTTCGATGCAGCCAATGCTGTCATATGGTTAAGCTCTTCGAGCTACTACTAACAATCGACGATGCCTCCGCAGGGGGTTGGGTTCCTTGGGGTGTTCCCCTTGTCGCTGGATTATCAAGTGTCTCCTCCCAATACTTGCAAGAAAGCTTGCAAATTTCGTCTCTGGTCGGGTTAGACTTTGCCATGATTGAGTCCAAGGCTAACCTCATTCTGTTGTGGTCGTTGATGCCCTGCCGTGGAATAAATAACGTAAATATCGCATCAGATTATGCATTATGCTGTTATCAGCAACTAGGGGACGAAATAAAAAAGTATCACGATATTTTTGTACACATGTGGAGAGCATAACCTCTATGTCATATGAGGTCCAAATACTAGAAAGTTGCATCCATTGCGCAACCCATATGCCACAGTCACGGCTGAAAACATGAAACAAAATCGCCTCTAATCAGTATGTAATATAAATTCGAATCACATGATACGGAGCGAGGTAACAAGGAGGCTGACGAGGTTGGCTCTTGTTGGCCGGTGATGGGTTCCCTAACTCTGTATGCAGACGTTGTCGGTGGGACGCTGTCACACTTGCTGTACAATTTCCTATCCCTGAGTACCGTTTGTAAGAAGAAAGCTTGCATTGCCAACAGCGGATCAGCCGCACCAAGAATTTGCAAATTTGAATGTAAAAACCAAAAAATTAAAGAGATTGCATTAAAAATGAGCTAATTTTACTACATATGTCATCTGGTCAACCCTTGCGTCGCGCTCGCTGTGGTCTTTTAAAGAATCCAAGTAGATGAGTAACTCCTCTTTAAGGTCCATGACCATCAGAAACTAGTGACGATCCTTATGTAGAGGGATATAAATCTGCAAGTTTGTGGATGAAAGGACATGAGAAAAAACCCGCTTACCACTAATGTACATAACTGCCACTGGATGATAACGCCAATAACTACCAACCTTTGTGATATCATCCATCGGGCCCATGTATCTTGTTTTGATAAACTCCAGGGTCTCCGAGCAATAATTACCAGGGCTTAAAGCGATTTGCTGACATGAAAGATGAAAACAGAGCAAAGATAAATCCATGTATGAATATAACGCCATCGAGGTCAATTATGTAATTGCAACCAATTATACTGACAAAAGTCCAAGTTAGGTAAATGAATTCGAACCCTTTGCTTATTAGTAATGAACCCCACCATCGACTATCTACTAAAGTATACACCTGAACATGGTGAATTATCCATACACTGCACGATATAGGAATTCATATAGAAATCAAGGGCAACATACACTTACACCAAATATTTAGCTGTGCATGCAAACAGTTCAATAAGAGAATTATACTAAATCAATTGCAGGTTTAGTGTGATATGAAAGATTAAATTTGCAATGATATCCTATAAGCTTAACCCACATCAGAAATGACCAACAATTAAAAAGGCATAACATGTAAGACATATGGCCTAAACAGTTGACGGAGATGGAACTCACAGCAAAGCTAGTAGGTAGCCACCAGCTCGGCTCAGAACGTTCATATGTCAAAACCGTAGCAAGCAGATTGATAATCTGTGCAACATTAGCGCACACATTAATTGTGGTCTTAAGAGAAAACGTTGTTCCATCCTAGTGCAACACATTACATACTGCAAATGCTAACTTACATCATCTATTAGCTCTTCTCCTGGGCACAACGTACAAAAGGCAGAGCGGTCCCCCTGAGTATGCTCACTAGGAAACAAAATCTCCCTACATCCCACAAATATGTCACACACCTTTATCACCAGCTTTTATGAACAAGTTTTTCAAATAGTGAATAGTACCCGTCAAGTAAACTAACCTTTTGTCCAGATGGGCGTCGAAAACATATGACACAACGGCGAGCTCAAGGTTTGAGAAGAACATGCCATCTGGGGGCCTGAACACGAGGTCAAAAACCTGCAAAGAAACGCCAATCACATTCTAAATACCCCTGCTGTGAAATCACAACAAGATGAATCGCTATTCATCATTCCTATACCCACACGACACAAATGGATTTAGTCTAACCTGGGGCATGTCTTCCCCCTGCACCAGTCCACATCGGTTGCGTCCATTGTTATAGGGAGTGCCGAACTCAATCGAATCAGCTGGGACTTCCACATCACCATCGGACGTCATGGAAAACTCCAACTTCCTCTACAAGATAACATCACCCTTCTGGTTAGTAGGAAACCTCGGTCGAGTCAAACAATTACCCTAAACTGATACAGAACAGACTTAGACGTGCTAACCTTCAACGGCTTCCGGCAAGGCTTATCACTTCTGGACGCCGCTTTCTTAGTATGAGTGCACTTCCCTTTTGACCTCTTCACGTCGACTTTCATCTGTTTCTCTCCGCGGAGGCGTCTGACGTCTTTTGCCCTTGAAGCCACCATTTCCAGCCTTGCACTAGAGCACACTTTCCTCTTTGACACACACACCCCTTCCTTGCTCTTGGGTCCTTTGTCCAGTTCCTGTGAACTCTTTCGACCCACATGTTCCGACCATAGGATGTCTAACATGGTTGAGTGGCCAGCCACAATCTCTGTTAACCTCATTGAATATTGTAACTGTGTTGACACAGCTGACCTTGTAGTCTTCTCACTTCGAATGATGTGCTGCATGGAACATGACATCACGGTGACTAAACTGAAGACATGCACCTAGGCTTATTACGATATAGCATGGAAAAAAACCCTCACCTCATGAATCTGAGCAACAACATCCATGAAGGAAGCATCATCCGTAGAGCCCTCCATTGTTGCTCTTGTTGCCTTCTCCCTGCATATTTGAAACAAAAAAAATCGTTTCAGTTAGCCCTCACAACACACAACAGAATGTTCAAAAGGTGGAAACTTTTCCATTCACACACCTCACACAGTCCAACACCGACTTCTGCACCGATGGATGCGTTGGAGGCTGGTCATTGTTGTCGCTCTTTTGCGGCTCCATGGGTGTTCAACTCGAACGTGATGACTTTGTATCACACGGTCAACCGTAAGCATGAGTTTTTCCACTTTATCAAACTTGTTCCTTCATAATACATATGAATGGCTGTGAAGCTGTATCTGGGCCTACAAATAGAAGCCCAATCTGGAGGCCCAAGTAAACTATTCTTCCCAACTAGTTATTATTAGCTTCTAGTTATTTTTCAACTTTGTAGGCAAAACTTCCATACGAACCCACACAAACTAATTCTTAAAGGCTTTGGTCTTTCAGCCCTGCACATAGATCTACGAGCCTGATATGACATAAAGGTGACCTTTGTACCTGATGTGATCTGATTGAAGCATCTGATTAGACAGCCTCACCTAAATCCCACCCAAATCACTCTAAAGATCCACCCCATAACTCATACTACCTGCGTTGTGGATGAAATAGGATAAAGTTAACTAGGTTGAACGAAAAAAAAGTTATATAAGAATATATTTTCTCAAAATTGGGTTTAATTTTTTCGGGTCGAATATTTGGAAGCAGACCAATAATTTCAGGAAGACAGTAATTTTTATGGAATATATGCAACAAACAAAATAGCAAAACCTGCCCCAGAATTTGAACCGACCAAAAATAAGAACGGACAAAACACTTATTTGAAATTAAGAACAAAATACTTCGCCCTGTTGAATACCGATAACTAATCTAGCAATTCATCCCAGAAATGGAGATTCATTTTTACAAGAATTGTGAGATAAAATGGAGTATCAAACATGCATTTATATACCAATCCCGCTTTCTGACAATATCATCCATAAAACTACATCCGTTGACGGAAAATACATATTTTAAGGGAAGATTAGTACACACACGTTATCGTTACTCCGGAAAAACGCACTCCAGAAGTAGAAGACGAGGGGTTCACATGACCAGAAACGGCAAAAACTTATACACTAACACTTATCCTCATTCCTCCACAAGCTCCGCGAACATTTCGACTTGCCTCTTTAGAACTGCATTCTCTTCCTCTAACTGACGAATGCGTTCCGCCATGGAGGATACAAATTTCGTTTTCTCTTCATTTCTCTCATGTTTCAATCGGCATATTATGCGGTAGTTATAGTCACGAATTGGAAGACCAGTGGCGGATATTAGCTTCTCTTCTAGCATCACAAATGAGGCCTCTTGGCGAGCGTCATGATCATTCACCGAGACTGCTCCATGAGCCACAAGCTCAAGACCCCTATCGTTGCTTGGAAGGACTACTGTAAACCCAAAACGAATCACACCGTCCAATGGTTTGGTCTCTTGTGACAAAAAAATGGGGCAGCCAATCCTTAGCATTGAACACGCTTGCATGAGCATCATTTCCATGTCTTCAACGAGTAGAAACGGATGCTCTGCCCCTATCGTTATAACGCCCCATCCATCCCCTGAAATCGCAATTTTCCCTGGTGTTAGGAATGTGAAATACGCTTGCTTAAAAGAAGAAACAGCAACAATAACTTACCTGAGCCTCCACGCGCCTTACTACTACAGCCCTCGTCGTCCACACCTCTGGCACCCACCACCAACGACGACAGTGGCGTGTTTCCTCCGATCTGACATCTAACCCCGCCGCCGCTATTTTGTGTCCCCTGGGAGGCTGGCTTGACCTTTCCCCGACTGATCCACGCCGCGGCTTCATCATGAACATGAAATCCTTTGAACTCGGCGTGGCTATACCCTAATACCTGCTCATTACAATCTTCCCAGGTAGTGTATATGCCTACCTGTCGACCCCGCCGAACAGCATAGTAGGGAAAACGCCCCCTTTCCATTACTTTGTTTTCTGCCACTCTGTCGTCGTATTTTATCTGCGTTGATCTTTCACTCTTTGTTAAGGTGTCTCAACAACGATGCCTATTTACAGGACCTCTACAACTACCTTCACTAATAGAGCCCTTCGGAATGGATACTCCTATAGCATATAACTCTACATATTCCTTGGGGTGGATTGGTTTTATTTTCCGTGTACGCAAGCAATTTCCAAAATCCACCGTGTCGGTGATTCTAATTTCATTATATATAAAGTCTCAAACAAAAATTATAACCTATTAGAATAAATAAAAAATGCACGGGCTCAAATTAACTAAAAAGCTTAGTAAAAAGTCATGAAATATCTTATTTTAAATATTTTAAACGACAAATACAAGTAATAATTATTACCATAAATCCTATACAAATTTAAAATTTCAAATTAATTTTTTACATATTTTTAGAATTTTTTTCTCAAATACAATAAAAAATAAATATTTTTCCAAAACCCAAATTCAAAATTTATTTTTTAGGATACGAATTTTTTTTTGGTAATTAAGGAAGAGTTCGCCGTACCCTCGGCAAACTCTATAATTAATACAGAGTTCCAGGTCATTGAATAATAGCTTAGTTATAGTTAATTTTTTGACTTACTTAGAGTTAATTTTCTTTAGGTTATGTACAGTAACGGTTGACATGTTGGTTAAAATAATTACTTATAGATTACATGTTAGTTAGAATGACAAACCTACTAATTTTATGTTAGTTAGATTTACTGTTAACTAATTTTTATGTCAATTAGATTTTCTTATGTTATTGTTTTTAAGTATAGCTGTTGTTTATGGACTATATCATGTTAGTTAGTTTGACAAACCTAATGTTTAGTTAGTTTAGTGTGAGCCGTTAGTTTAAGTTATGACTCAGAAAGTGGAGTAATTGTTTAGGTTTAGTTAGAATCGAAAGAAATTTGTCGCGATAAATTTAGAATTCAGGTAGTTATTTGCCAATTAATTAGGTGGTTGACCGATGCAATTAGGATTAAGGGTAAAATTAGAATTATTAAATTTATAAGCAGAGTTGGACAATTAAATATATCTCTTTAATAATTTACTTAAATAGTATATGAGAACTTACAACTATATGTAAGCAGATGAGGAGATGTATTTAATGTGATTTAAATGAAAAAATTGCTTTCGAATAATCGGTTTGAATATTAATCATATCGCAAAAGAAAACATAAAACATTATTATTTTCAAAAAACAAAAAATTACTAATGACTTGGGTTAGTGTTAATTTATTAATATAATTAGGTTCATCGTTATTATTCTTACTTTTAAAATTATTGTCATAATTATCATTCTTCTTATTAGGGTTGAGGCGGAGAGAAGGAGTGACAGGCACGTGTAGGAGGATAGAAAGAGACATAGCAGGAGAGGGATAAATAAAGAGAGCAGGAGACAGAAACAGAGAGCGATAAAGATACAAAAAAAGACACAAATTGTTCATATTATCGCTGTTATCATTGTTATCATTGTTATTATTAGAGATACATTATGACACAGAAATGGAGCTACATGCAAAGAGGGAAGGAGAGAGATGGATAAGTAGAGCAACAAAGAAGGAGAGACGCAGACAGAGTTGGTTTAGATGGAGAGTCCTAATAATTGGATGAGGGTTACACAGAAGTAAACAAACAGAGATCCAGCACCAGCAAGAGAGAGGGATAGACATAGCGAGAGAGAGGGGGAAGACGGAGAGATTCGGAAAAGGGACAGACAGAGAGAGATTTTTACGACTCTTCTTATTAGACACAGTTTTGGAGAAAGAGATGTGTCCACATATAGAGAGACATAGAGAGATAGGTAGAGCGATACGGGGAAAGTGAGAGAGACATGAACAGAGATGATCACAGTAAAACAGAGAATGAAATACAAGTACTGATGGAGCAGGAAAGAAAGACAGAGGCAGATAGAGAGTGACAGAGAGCCAGGAGAGAGACACAGACTGAGAGAGTGAGACCATCTCCAGTAGGAAACTCATCTTAGTCCCTATTTAGGGCACACCTGTCATAAAAAATAACTTCACATCAGTTTTTGGGTCATAAACAGTAAATTAAAACTCAGATCATCTCTCTTCTCCATTAGGAGAAACTAACTTTAGTCCCTACTATGGTCCCACTACATTACGTACGTAACATAATTAAGATTATTTTGGTTATTATTTCTTTTATAACAATATTATTCAAATTTATGAATTCAAAAATATTTTATTAATTAAAATTATTAATATTAAAAAGTTATAATATAGTTACCATTTTTAAATTTGTAATGGTTAATTTTATAATGTAGTTAGCATTTTTAAATTTTATAAATAAAAACAAATAACCTAACCAAAAGTTATTTTTAAATGTGTAAGAATTAATTTTTTTTATCTAAACAAATTTAACTAATTAGGCATTTATTTTAGCATAACAATTTACATAATATTTAATATAGATTTATTATAATTCATTATAATTTAAATAATTAATATTAAATTACTGGTTAGCTACAAATATAATTATTTATTATGAAGGGAAGAAAGATATATATAATATAAATTATTAATTAACTACAAATATAAATGATCATAATTATCAACTACAAATATAAATTTTTAATTAACTATAAATAAAATTAACAAAACAACATGCATCATATTTTTTTAACGTGAAACAAGCCCATGTTGGGCATTTCTATTAAAATTAATTTAGAGTGAATAGTATATGGCCCAGTAAAATGTCAACATTAAATAATAAATCCACTACAAACAAAATTTTTTTTCCAAACCCAGATTGAGGCCCTTTACACAAAAATTATTAATTAATCATATTATCATTAAATATTAGCAACGGAAACATCATGAGACAAGTCTTCTGCCCACCTGCAATACAGGAAAGAATTTGTCTTCCAACGGACACTTGTCCTCATCTCATATTGCCAGCAATTTTCTACACATGTAGAAACAATAACCCTTTCTACACCAAAGAATTCACCTATTATTAATTTATTATTAATGGGGTCTCTAGTTCAGTACCGTACCACCACTCATCAAACACAAACACATGGCCTACTAGAAAAGAATTCTAATAACTAATTAATTTGTGTTTGAGACATAACATCTCGAGCCACAACTTACAAATGGATATACCATACACAAAAATCATACATGTACCCCTATCTTATGTCATTCTTGGTGCCTTCTTTTTTTTTGGTCAAGTGGATTGGACAACCCCCAATCCTAGACATTACACCCATGTATTACACACTCACACAACATACTCACACACACTACATGGGTATTACTAACATGGGTTCTATATTCCTCACTGAGGATTCGAACCCGGGTGCAACTCCCAGCGAGGCAGATGATGCTGCCACTGATCCAAGGCCTCGGCTACATTCTTGGTGCCTTCTAAATTCTAATAATAAGATTTGACATGCATAGTTTTGAATATATATATATTGTCTAAGAACTAATAATGGATGGCAGTGAGTACCTTCTTTTTTTCCTTTTCTTTTTGGACAGACCCCTCTCTTTTATTTGCATGAAATTTTTATTTCTATTTTTTAATTAGGTTAGGTACAACTATGGAGAGATTTTTTTTGGGCAAGTTATCGGGGCCTTAGCCCAAAAGAAACAAGACACAAGAAAGAAAAAAAAAACACACTACAAGAGTTCCCTTTACCTTTTTAGATATTCCCCAAAGGGAATTGGTGAACTTGATTAAGGATGATGCTGATGAGATAGAATTTTGTTCCATTGGTATTTGGTAGTATCATTTTTTTATTTTTTATTTTTTTTTTGTTGCCCACGATATCCCCCAACCCGACAGGTCAAGGACTAATCCGTCACAGATCGGAGCTCCATTTAAGGGTCTGTCGCTGGCCAATGGGTTGCTGCATGCACAAGGCGGGATTCGAACCCCCGACACTTGCTTAAACGGACGAGTGAGCTGACCACTCGACCAACCCAAGTTGGTATCATTTTTTTATTTTGAAAAAAAAAGAAATAAAAAATTGGGAATTGATCTTTAGCCCAATGATCTTGTTTGTTTTTGGCAGCCCAAGGTGAATGGTTTGAATTTGTCTATTGTTTTATTAGAATGAGCCCAATTCAGCTCACTCAAGTATAAGCAACAATTAAAGAGCAACGACCCACTTCATGACCAAAAAAAAGAAAGAGCAACGACCCACGACCAAAAAAGAAGACCGACGGCCAAAAAATACCATTAAAGACAAAAAGAAAAATAAAATGTAGAAATAACCATTGATTTATTTGGATTGGAGATGAATGTGCATCACATCACATTATCTTAGATATTTATTATTTAATATCTGATGATTGATAAATATTTGACTGATACAAGTATATATACTTTGTAAAATATATATTTTCAGAAAAAATTCCTCTTCTATATTTATTTATGAAATTTTAAAATATTCATTTTTCATATACCCAAAGAAAATGATATATTTTCATATAGTCTATTTGCTATTTATAAATAAAATTTTGATCTATCTATTACATGGACTTTGATATGATATAATAAGATGATCACATTTCATACTTTCTGCTAAAGACCACTTAAATAATTTAATAAGACATTCATAAAAAAATGTATATATGTTCCATAAGATTTAAAGTATTCAGCCCTGTTGGTCATGAATTAATTCTTAAATAGATGCGATCTAAGATTGTGGTGAACTGTAAATATTCACACGTTTCAATCTCTAGTTTGAATATTCTTTTTGTCCTTATTACACCAAAAAGATAAATACTTTTTTTTCCTCTTTATAACATATTTGATTTATATTCTAAAAATAATTATAATCACTACTTACTTTTTATAATATTTAAGAATTATAAATATTTATTGTTCATACCATGACCTAATACTATGGTCCAAGCCCAAATAAGTAAAAAAGATCCAATCTAAAAATTGGCCTTCATTATCCACCCAACCTCTTCTTTAAGAGGTCGGGCTCGACATAGATGCCTCCCCAAAGAGGTCGAGCCATAAATAACACTTGTTCAAATAATTAACTGCTCCCAAAATCTCCCAACACACTTCTAAAAGTCGTATCTCAACAACCCTAAGATAAATGAATAGTTATCCATCTGAGAGTCGCTGAACACATCTACTTTAGTCGCACCAACTTCCTCTACTAGCTTTAACCCGGCGATCAATATTTTATATTCTGCCTGATAATACGCATATTAACATATTTTAGAAAAAATATTAGGTGATCAATTTTCTTGTATTTACTTTGCTTTAGCTAATACTATTGGCATAGTCTCCCCATATTCATGTAAGATGTTGCAGATTCGAGTCTGTCTATTTTTGGTTAAAAAAAAAAGCTCTAATCCCTAATATTATTCTTTCAAAAACATATAAACTTTTTTATTAAATTTTAAAATGTCTAGCAAAAGTCAAGTAACTAAATAGAATCATCTTTAAAATTGATATCTAATTCATCACTAGTAGTAGGTGCAACATGCAAGATTCTATAAGCATTTTAGTTTCCCCCCAAGAACATGAAGATATTGTATGTAAGAGAACAAAATTAAAGGAAAGGGAAGCAAGAGGTTAAAACAAACATGTGATGTGAGCGTGGTGTCACATGATATATAATTATTCACTCCACTATGTAGGTGGCTTTTAATTTGAATCCAAATTATGTGATGAACATATTCTCTATTCTGTGTCAATTTCATTCCATTGGTAGTAATAAAGCAAATGCTTAGCTTCACGTGTGCTCCCATATATGCCTCCGCCACTTCCTCACTTCCTGAATTTGATTCTCATCGTCATCACTATTATTCATCAACATCTTTTCATATCTAAAATAAAATAAAACCAAAACTCAAAGCAAAATCTAATGGTGTAGGCCATGGGTTAAAATCTAGTACAAACTCTAAACAACAACAAACATATCTAAATAAAAATTGTTGAAATTAACAATCATCAGTAATTCAAATGCTATATGATTTTTTGTTCTTGTGTTAATCGACTGCAGAAATAAGTAATTTGTGTTTATCAAATGGTCGGTTCACTCTTCCACTTAAGAAAGTGCGAAGATCAAATATTGTCTTGTGTATATTATAATGTGTTAGTCAACAACAAATCTTTAAATAAATTGCAGAATAATTGATAGCGCGCTAGGTTAAAGTTGCATCTAGGGCTGTCAAACGGACTAGTTCGGTCCATTTAGGCTCGGCTCATTAAATTCGTGGGTTAAATGAATTTGACTGTTTAAACTCGTTTTATTCGTGGGCTATAATTTTTTAGTCCGGACTATTTATGGTCAGTCCGATGGGTTATCCTTTTATTTTATTTTTTAAAAAATATTTTGACAAATAATATTTTTTTAAGTAAAAAATCTATAAAAAATAATATTTTTTAGTTAATAGGTCGGATTTTTGGGTTGGATTGAAGAAAATATCGACCAAAAATACTACTTTTTAAAAAAAATGTAAAAAAATTAAACAGATCACCCGTTTAACTCGTTATTTTTTTTGAGTTAATTGAGCTCAACCTGTTTAACCCGAAATTTAAATGGGATTAATTTTAAAAGCAAAATTCGCCCGTTTAAATGGATAAACGAACTGGTCCGATGAGTTTGGCCCATTTTGACGGGCTAGTTGATATCTACAAACACGAAATAAGAAAAAAGTTGCTTGTTGAAAGTGTAGTTGAGAAAGTTTGTTGGACATGTTATTTAATTTACACACACACATATTTGTGGTCCGTTAAACTGGGAGTAGTTTGGGTTTGAGATGGAGGGGGCCGGGTAATGAATATTCTGTGAAAGAAACAAAATGAACTCACTTTCAAACATTTACATTATTAGTGTTACCCTCGTACAAAGGGGGGGACCAACCCTAAGCTATGCCATATAATAATAATGGATAAAAACATGCATAAGCAAAGAGCCAGAGAAGAGAGTGGTCCTTTTGCTAGTTACTCTGCTATCTAGTCCTAGCAATGCAAGATCATAAATTAAAGTGGTAGAACGAATAATAATGGAATTGGAATGGCAATAAGGACGGTAAGAAATTAATGTATTATTGAAATATTTAAGGATATTTATTTAGAGCATATAATATAAGGCAAATGAACTTACTTTCAATAATGGAGATGCATGTTTTGAAGCAAGCAAGCTAAAGGAATCGTCCCCCACACTAATGGAATGAATTCCCTTTTATTTCCCTCTTGCTCCATTGAAAAGGACTATCATTGAAGGGGCTCCACCTCCACACTTAGCTTTAATTTGTTTCTTGAAAAATAGGAGCAGAGGGTGTTGTTGCTTTCTAATAATTACTACTTGCTTTCTAGCTACATCACATAAAATCCTTTGTCCACACTAACGACAAGATACTTAATAACCCCATGCATTTCACTATTATAGCCTCCTTTCTCTACTTCTTTTTTATTCACATGCATCTCTCTCCATTGTTATTCCATGTAAAAACCACCTGAATTTAAATAATTAATAAATAAGTGTGTATTAACTTACACATGATCATATCAATAAAAATGACGTCACTCACTATACTTATCTTTGTTAGTATGTCTCACAGTAGAGGGAGAAGAAAGAGAGAACCAAACAAACACACATAAAAAACGTGTTAGTAATTTAAATATAAAACAAAAATGAAAAAAAAAAGTTTAGGTAGATAATAAAAATACTAAAACGATGTGAACAATAAATATATTGGACGTTCATTAATAGATATGTAGATGATTATTTTCATTATTATTTTTAATTGGATGATTATTTCTATTGATTCGATTTACTCATGCACAGTTAACAATGACTGAATGTTCAATTCACTATGTGTGTACATGGTTATTTTAATGTTAAGATTTATGAGATAATTTGAGAGTGGAGTATTTTTTTATTTTATTGAATCAATTCTAGAGCTTGTTCACATTATTTATAAAAGTCATTATCTATCTAGCAAAAACGTAAAAAAATATTTTCACCTAACATTTCTCATATTGACTTTAAAATTTTAAGTTAAAAAAATGCTAAAAATCATTTAAATTTATTGTTTTTTACTGTTACTTAATTATTAATTCAATTTCTTTAGTCCAGTAATAATCTAACAACATATATTTAATATTTTTAAACATTAATAATTAACTGATAAAAAAAACAATAAATTTTAATACTCTTTTATGATTTTTCTAACTTAAATTCTTAACTTTGCAAACGTTGCTATTTTTTAATAAATTATAACTATTTATGTGGCGAAAAGAAGAGCATATATAAATAAAATTAAAGTCCATATGTAAGACTTTTCAAATGGTAGAATCCAAAGAACCAAGTTGGGTTAGACTAGTAGTTAGCTCATTAGTCCGCTTAAGCAAGTGTTGGGGGTTCGAATCCCGCCTTGTGCATGCAGCAACCCATTGGCCAGCGACAAACCCTTAAATGGAGCTCAGTATCGCGGCGGATTAGTCCTTGGCCTGTCAAGTTGAAAAACCAAAAAAAAAAAATGGTAGAATCCAAAGGCATAAAGAGATGGGAGAGTGGTGCATGGTGATGTTGTTGTGGTCCTGCCACGTCTTATTAGCCTTGTCTTCTTGTGCCTTACTATTATTATTGTTATTATAAATATGAAGACTCAAGCCTTGACTTCTCCATAATAACCTTACTAATCATGGGAGATAGTAGTTGGGGCGAGAGAAAGAGCATGAAGTACAATGAAGAAGAAGAAGAGGAAGATGAAGAATACCAAGACGAAGATGAAGGAAAAAAGAAGAGAGTAGTAGTGGTGAGCAACAAGAGAGCATCATCATCATCATGTACATGTCAAGTGGATGGTTGCAATGCAGATCTAAGCATTGCAAAGCAGTATCACAAGCGCCATAAGGTGTGTGAGTACCATGCCAAGGCTCACTCTGTTCTCATCTCTCAACAACACCAAAGGTTTTGCCAGCAATGTAGCAGGTTCACTAACCCTAATAATATTATATTCCTTTTAGGATCATGTTTAAACTACCCTAATAACCCTATTAACAATTCCTGTCTTTATTTGAAATTGATATTTAAAATAATTAAATAATAATTTAATTAAACTTGTTAAATTATCTAACGATACTCAAATATCAACTTTTTATCAAGATAACTGCACTTGAGTTTTCATAGGTTTTTAATTTTATTTCTGTTTATACTATTTCTTTAAATTTACAAGAAACGTTTAGAAAGATATCCGTAAAATTTTAAAATTATATATCTAAAATCTAAAATTATGCTTCCAAAATGTTTTCTTGTTTTTCCACGTTTATTCTAAAAAACATGTAGAAAAAGATAATTTTTCTCCCGTATAAATAAAACAAACAAAATAAATAACCTTGTTCCTTTGAACCTATCCTTATATAAATTAAGGTAAAAAGTCAGATGCAGTCGACTTCACGTGAACTTGATATCTTCTAAGAACCGTTAGATGAAAATTTAGTCAAATCAATCAAATCATCTAACACAGCTCTCAAGTATCAACTTTACGTGAAGTCGACTGGACCACCTGAGTTTTCACTATAAATTAAATTAACCAATAAAATTTTATTAACATGATTGGGTTAAGAAAAATGGGGTTTATGTATATATCTCTCTCAGAAAACATATATAAGGCTCTTTCAATTTTGAGTTTTCAGGTTCCATGAGCTATCAGAATTTGATGACTCAAAAAGGAGTTGTAGAAGGCGTTTAGCTGGACACAATGAGAGGCGTCGCAAAAATTCATCAGATTGCCAAGGATAAGAATTTCCAATGATAGTTAAGATGAACTTCAATAATATTGAATCCAGCAGCATCTAATTGAAATAAATAAATTTTCTGTTGAATATGGTTCCTGTTTAAAGTTTAAACTAATGCTATTATTTATCTTTGAGGATGCTCTCTCTCTTCTGTCAATATATTTCCATCTATCCCAATGAAATTATAAAGTTAGAAGTTAAGGTGCAGTCGACTTTACGTGAAGTTGATACTTGAGAGCCATTAGATAATTTGACTGATTTGACTAAATTTTTATTTAACGGCTCTCAACTAGCAACTTCACGTAAAGTCGACTGTATCTGAGTTTTCACCGATTATAAAATAATCTTGTGTGTATGTATTGCTCAACATTTATTGTTTTTACACTATAAATGTCCTGAAATTTATACCAAAAAGTCTTACATATCCAAATTAAGTGGCATGCATTCTAATAATGTTGTATGATCTAATAACAATGTTTTTAAAAAAAAATAAAAAGGAAAAAAAGAAAAAGAAAAAGAAAAGTCATGTATGTATAATGTTTTTTTCCTGCGGCATTCTTATTCGTTAATAATTATATTATGATTTTGATAGCTATATTGGCATTACACAACACAAATTCATAACACTAATATATATATATATATATTGCGTCAAGGAATAAAAATATTGGGTGAGTCATTAATTATATGTAGGAATAATGTAACGAGACAAAAAATAGTTTGTCAATGGGAATGGCAAGCATATTTGTTAAGTAAAGTAATTTTATTCGGAATATCGCGTTGGCTTGAAAATAATAATACGTCCCTTTGCCACCTTTATTTCTAATAAGTAATAAGCATGTTTGACAAATAATTTATTTATGGTTAATCATATTTGGTATTAAAAAAATTAAATACTCAAATTGGTTTTAAAGACTTTTAGATTACATACATTGGTCACAATAATCTTTTATTATTTTACAAGTATTTGAGATAGATTGATCTTTTGCAACTGAGACTAATTCTTAAAGATTTTTGAAATGGGTTTAATTTTGATGTATTAATTAATCAAAAATTTTATACAATCATCTAATTAGATTTATATATTTAGATAAATTTTTAAATAATAAATAATAAGTTTAAAAATTTGTTATTTTTTATAAATTCTTTCAAAATAATAAAAAAAATTGAAGTTTAAAATGTCCAATTTCAAATTTATTTAAACCAATCCAAATATGCATTTAAAAAGAATAAATATTCAAATTGGTGTTTAAAAAATTTTAAATTGGATATTTTGGTCTCTCATAAATTTATTTTTTAAAAAATCTTGAAAATTATTATCATTGGACATATTAGTCCCTTTGTCACGTTGAATGGAAATTAATTTATTTTATAGTGATATTTTTTAAAGATCTAATTATCTTATAATAAAATTTGTTACATACTTATTTAGTTATTTACTTAATACATATATTCAAAATTTGATTGAAAGCGAAAAAAAAAAACAATTTATTTCACAAATGTATTTTTAAAAATTTTAATAAATAAAATCTATTAGAAACTGAAATCTTTTAGAGGTGAATTTAAGTATAAAAGCTTTTTAGTTTTGTATTTCTTTTTCCTCTTTAAAAATATACACTTTTTTAATTTAGATGTGGAAAGGGAAATGGTATCGGACGCAGTTATGGAGTGTTTAGGTGTTTTACTCAATTGTGGTGTCAGGAGTAAAAATCAGACAGTCCGATTTTTGTGTCCAATTACCTTTGACAAAATTTAAATTTTCTCTTCTACACTAATCGGATGACTTAATTTTTTTTAATAAAGAAATCGAATGGTCCGATTTCTTCATCCCTTATTTTAGAAAAAAACTATCTCATATCCATGTCTAACACCTACACTCTCCACAACAATACACAACACACACATGCTTCTTATATCCAAAAAATGAGCCGAAAATATACATAGGCGCAAGTGATTTACATGAAATTATCTATGATAATTGGCCGACATAAGGTAAAAATAAAAATGTGTAAAGTCAATGTCAATGTGAATGAGTGAAGTGATGAAATGAGAAATGATTAATGAGTGATCAGTGCTCACGTGGGCTTGTATGCACAGAAGCACACCTCATTGATGATACGTCCACACCTCTATTCTATATGCATGCATTTCCAAATTACCTTTAATTAGTTGAACGGTCATCCACTTTTGTTTTGTTTTGTACAAACCAATTAACTCTATGATTTATCATTCCATGCTCATAATTTCATATCATCAAATTAATTAAATTACATAGGGGATAGCCGGATAGGGAAGGTTACTATCAAAGGCCCTGGCCCCTTCTAAGTTCTTTGACCAATCTCAATAATTTGCAAGATGCTTCAATGAAATTGGGTAAGTTATGGTTGGTGAAATTGCTGTTTTTAGACAAAGTCTAAGAAGTGACCAATCTCAATAATTAAACTTTTTGTCTCTTTATGAGTTTATTGAACTTATCTTATCGTATCAAAGCAAATATGAAATGAAATAAAATCTATTGAATAAAACAAGAGTGACGATGAAAAATTGGCATGTGAATCAAGTTGTTGGGGTCAGATAGGGAAGTTTTAAAAGGTGATTGTGAAAGCATCATGCCTCTAATAGTAGTAGTAATCGCACATATTCATATTCATAATCATAACAAGTGTGTGTGTGTGTTGTATACACTAAAAAAGATTCATCCATTCATCCATCTTAATGTTTCACAATCTCCCATGATCTTTGGACTACTGTCATTTCATTTCAATTGATATACTAATCTTTCAAATTTATTTCCTTGATTTATTTCCAAGCAATTGACATTACAAGCATTCTTATTCAGAGATTTTAAAAGATTTATTTCCTTGATTTTCATTTCTCACAAACCAGATGGAAACCTGTAAGATCACAAGGAAGTTCACTCTTAACATTAACACCACTTCCTCAGAGGTCATAACTTACTAGGAACAACTTCCTTACTGAGGTGGACCGGGAATCGGATGGTGCTTAGGAGTTGATGGTCGCATCAACGCCCATACGGATGAAAGGTATTCGTTTGGTTCGTCTAGAATCCGAAGAACTGATAAATTCTGCATATCTGCAAGGTAAGATCATATCATAAGATGGCAGACTACAATTTGAGACAAAGTAAATAAATAAAAATTTGAACTTTTGCATCAACAAATGATTTTATAAGCAAACCTTTTGAGAACTTGAAAATGGGTGCCAAAGCTGCACATGGGATGCTAAAGTTAAGATTTGGTATTACAGCACCTCCACCATGCCTTGCATTGCTGTGTCAAAAAAACGTTATGTTATAATTAAATGGTAAAGTTTTATACACAATCATTCGGTAACAATAAAGAAAATTGAATCACAAGACGAAAAATCCATATTATGCAAGAAAAATAATTGAAACCAATGAAAAAAATTGAAGTAACAAATGTCTACCAATTGAACTAACATGGATTAACTTTTATGCGCAAGTAAACTTTGTTGTATTACCTTGTAACTAGGCCAATCATGTGGCCATCTGAATTAATAACAGCACCACCACTAGCACCAGGATGAACAGCAGCCGTTGTTTCAAGCATTGCTGAGAACTGCTCATGGGTGTGAATGGATTGATATGATTGTGGAGTCTTTGCTTCAACTACTTTTGCTACCACACCAGAGCAAACAGATGGGAAGAACCCTAATAAAAATAGATGACTTTCTAGGTTAAACACAGAAAATAAAAAGAGAATCCATAGTAATTGAACCAATTCTCTATTAAAGTAAAAATAGGTACAACATCATCGCATTTTTCGAACTGATCAACCCAGCAAAATATAATCATATACAAATACAATGGAAAAAAATTTATGCAGAAGGCAAGGATAGCACAATAAACCCTTTTTACATTTATCGCAAGTTCATACCGTGTTTAGGGCCAAATAGTCCATGTCCAATGACATATGCCTTTGATCCTGTGGTTGGCCGGGAAAAATCCATTACAATGGGGGAAAGTTTATCTGGAACGGATTTGAGCTGCAGTAAAGCAACATCCCACGGTCCTTTACAGACATATAGTACTTTAGCATCGCACCATAACGGAGGTGTGACATGATCAAGGCGAACACGTAAGTTTATATGGTTGTAGTAGGTTGGATTCAACTTATGATATGTCCCCTGTTCATTAGTAGCAAAAGGATAAAGAATCGCCTTCACTGTAGGCGAAGTTTGACTCTCTTGATTGCACTCAATTCCATTGTAAAAAGATGTAGCTCCCTTTAGCATGAAAGGAATTTTTTCTGAGCTAGTTCCATATCCTCCACCACTTGCATGTGTTTTGCTAAATCTCCATGGTTCCAACAGGTGGGCATTCGTAAGTATGAGACCTTGACTGTTTAGCAAAACACCAGATGCCCATATGCCATCACCAACAGTAACGAGACAGATAGAAGCCATTGCCTTCTCAATCGGTAATGGTGAGGAGCAACCGTAACTTACAGGCTCGTGTTCATTACTAGACATTACGCTTAACTTGATAGTATCAAGAAAAGGCGCCTTGCCTTCAACATAAGAGTTCTCCTGCTGATTGTATGACCCTTCCATTGTGTTCTGAGGCCACATCTGCAGCAACCCACTCGACGCTCTCACAATGGCTTCCCATGGAATCACCAGCTGTTACCAAAAACTAGTGTTTCACATGATGAGTTTAACTTTGAGAAGGTTTAGATAATGCAGGAAAAGAGGAGAACATATCTGAGGCACCTGGATTTCCGCACCGCTTGTATTCTGCCTCAATGGTCTGATCAGGATACCAGTAAGACATGCATGCTCACTGAAAACCGGGCTGCCTTCCATTCCTGGCAGACAGCGTGTCAAAACATGAGCCAGAATCAATCACATAAATGATAAATTGATTATGTAATAGAGAAATGGCTCACACCAGGAAGACTGCGAATGTCAACCATCAGCAATGATCCATCTGACGAATTAGGAGGATAGCAGTTTGCAATGCATCCTACTGATATACTGATTCAATCAAGCAACCAAATTAATGGACAGAATGACACAAATATGTCAAACTTTGATACCTACTTCACCACAACATTTGAGGCAAAATAGCTGCCTGTACAACTTAAAAAAATTTCACATAGTTGATACTGAAAGTTCACAGAAATTCATGTTACATCAGGGTTTTAAACAAATTCACAATGAAAGAAGTGTATAACCATTTCAATCTTCCTTTCCTTCTTTTAGATAAACAAAAGAGTAATACCTGTTAAAGAAGTGAGCAGGTGACAGGACCCCAAAAGGAGAGCCAACTGCCAGAAGAAAATCACCCCTTTTATTCATAGATGATGACGATACTTTAGTCTCTAGCAAGTCCTATATTACAACCATAAACCATTCATGCTCATGAGTCTCGACAGAGAAACAAAGAACGCCAGTAGGATGAAAATCATTCTTTGTCTAATCTTTAGCCTATCTTATCCCTATTTGCAACAAGATCTGACTGGAGAAAAGCGAAAATTCAGAAAGATACCTTGAAAGATAATGGAACACTTAGAATGGCAATTCTAGTCAGTGATTTGTGTATAAGATTTGCATTACTAGATCTTTCCACTGCTGATCTTCCCTGTCATTCAACAGATCATTTATCAGACTCTGTCCAAAAGGACTGCTTATCGTAGAGATGTTATTCCCACATATAATTTGGAAGAAGATAGAAACTTTGATAAGTTATACACACATGGACTAGTAGAAACAATTTTTCATGACTGCAGTTTCATTAGCCAATGAACAAACAAAATATTATATGATCTTAATATGGATGGATATTACATGATTAATCTACGATAAAACCCAATCAAAAAGATATTATGTCATCAAACATACCTGTCATCACATGAAAAAAAAGAATAAAACATATCTGTCAAGGCATAACTTTCTAACACTTCCATTAGTCATCATCTATACTAAAAAGTAATATAAAATCCAAATAATCAAGCACGTTAAGGAAGAAAATAAAGAATGAACAAAAATGGAGATATGGAAGAAGCATGATAAGCCAGGGCCTAAGTTGTGATTGTGGTCAAAAGTACAGGCCACCAAAGCTCACTTTTTTCCCTATCCATTTTCATCTTATGGCAATCAATCTACAAATATTAAGGCCATTTCTAAGCTTAAGCAAGTGGTCCCTTTGAAATCCACTGAAGATAAAAGTTTCAATAAAATTCAGCTAATACCTGCTTAAGTCATGGAAGGATCATCATTCTTTGATCTCATGCCCTAGAATAATAATTCACATTATGGTGCCTTGAAGTTGCAGACCGACGAGCAAAACTTTCCAGGTGTTTAAATTGACTGTTTACTCCCAGAAGCAATAGACAAACACATGCTACAATTTAATTCGAAGTTTAGCTATTTAATTTAGACAAGCGCATACAAGTCATCAGATTTATGAATGCAGAAATGCACTTTCCTCAAGGCATTTGGATCATACTTCCTGTGACATTCTTTAACATAAACAGATTATTATTGTAGAAGCACATCCATAAAGAACAAAGAGAGCCAACCTGAGTTTGAATGAAATCTTTCGATGGTTGAGGTTCATTATATGATGCCAAGGACCAACCAACCTCCCATTCATGCTCAGGCAAGCCGGAAGATGCTTCTATAAGTGACTGGAGACAAAGGGCCGAAGCGGGAACATCAATCTGCACAATTAATAACTCTAATTAGCATTGGACCAACGAATTAGTGCCTTAGGGATTAGACTAAACACACTCACAGGGATGAACATGTTACAAAACTCAAGTCAATAAAATGGAATAAAGTACGAAAGTTCAGAATGCCTACTAATGACAAAAGCTGGGCCACAATCCAACAGGGAGTTGGTTGACTCGATTTTTCATCGGTTTTCTCAGTCATAACATCGATCTGAACACCAGAAATCAACTCAGGCCTACCCTGAACAGCATAAAGAATAAAGTCTTAACTTTTAACACACACCCAGCAAAGCAAATATAATAAAGTAGCAATTTTGATGAGCAGCAACCTGAGGAATGTTGTGTCTGTGGTGAGGAGATAGAAAAGGCTCAAGAACTGATGCAACAGTGACAACCAATACCGTATCCTCAGAATTATGGCCATAGAGAGTGGTAGCTACTTGAGCATCAAAGAGGGTATGAGGTACAAGCATCCCTGAAGCTGATAGAGTTGTTTCTCCAGAACTACACATACAACATACACAGCAATTAAGATAGAGAAAACCCCATAAATACAAAAACTTTCTGGGGGGAAAACAAACCGGTATTGATGAAAAGCGTGTCTTCTCATCTTCATCCCTTTTGGGTCCTGCAAAAAATAAAAATTGGAACGGGATTGATCCTCATGATGAAGAATACAATAAGGGGCGGGGTTTGAGAAGAGAGGAAGAGAGTAAGACTGACGGGACCGCGAACTCTGAGCATAACGGCGAAGTTGCGGGCAAAATCAACGGCCTCCGAGACACCCATTTGGAAGACTTGAATTGATTCGAAGGAAGCTAAGCTTCCATTAGAGACTGAGGATAACAAGAGATTGAGTGCGTCCTCCTTTCTACGTTTTCCTAGGCACCGCGTAATTGAATTACAGATTTACAGCGTGAATCAGTGAATGTGAATGTCAATATGAATTTTTTTTATAGTAAAATATGATTGGTGAAAATTATTAGATAATTGATAAATTTAATTAAATTATTATTTTTAATCGTTAATTTTATATTAAATTTCAATCTTAATTTTTTAATTATTATTTTTTAAAAATAATTCCATTGCGTAATTAATTTTACCAATTTTTGTCGATTTTTATTTATACTTATGTTTAATAGAAGTCTTTTTATAGATGTATCTAATAAAAATATTTTTTTATGATTGTATTTATTAAAACTGTTTTTGTGGATATATCTCCTGAATATGTCTTTTTATATATGTATTTTTTAGTGAAAGTGTCTAATTATTAAAAATAATAAATTGACAAATAATATATTAATACGTATATTTTTTCTTTTAAAAATTGTATGAAATTTTTCATTAAAGAAATTAAGGGAATCCATAAAATGGAAAATATTTCTAATATATCCAACTATCCAATACTCATATCCTTTGAAAAGAAAATACAAAATTCGATACAAAAGAATTTAGTTATCACCGCCACCCAAAATTAGTAGGACTAATACAGAAGCTTCATCATGTTTCAAACACAGTTTAAGAGTAGTCTTCTAGCTTTTAGCATAGAGCTCCCCTATAAATTTGCATTGACCCAAAGTTATATTAATGGAGGTAAGAAAAGTTGTTTGCTGTTTAACTATGGTCTATGGTTGCTGATATATATAAATAATAGATAACCAGTTGCACACTATGATAATATAGATCATGCTCAAATAATCTGCATCTTATATTCTTATTAGTCTTTGCTTTGAATTATCGGCTATATATATATATTCACAATCAGATTTATATCTAATGTAATCTTGTTATTTTATTTGTTGGAAATTGCTTGGTTCGTTTCTAAAATGTCAGCCAGAAGTGAAGATAACATTATTTAAGCGAACAAAAGTCAAAAAACATATCAATATTCTAATTCTAATATTCTAGGCTAATGAATTGCTGCATGTAGCAGGCAGAATTCAGACTCACGACACATATTTAAATAGATAAGTGACCTGATCATTTGACTAATTTAAATTGGTTTATTTTTTATGAATATTAAATTATATAATCTTATTATAAATAAATTATGTAAAATTGATTCTCCAGGTTTTAACCCTTTCAAAAATCAACCCGCAAATTCATTCAATTATATAGTCTCATCACCCGGCGATAAGCTTTCTTGGATTAATTACCCTTCAATAAAGTTTAGCTCGAAGACAAAGTCAAATACAAATGCGTATGATGATGATGACTCTCGTTTACCTCATTAACTTGGAAAAAAGAGGCACCTATGGCCCAAAACATGTAAACTAAATCATGATGATTTGGAGAGCCACCAAATTAAATTCGTACCATGTAAATATTGTGACAAAACGACATATTATTTATCAGTATTAAACCATTCTTTTATCTTAGTAAAGTCTCAGGACTCACAAATTCACAATAATGTAATGATAATAGGCTCCGTGTCTCTTTCACCTCTTCTAGATGATATGATTTTTAGCCCCAACAAGAAAATAACAAAGTAGTACCACACTTTTATTCATCTTAATATATAACATAATATTAACTACATAATCGATTATACTTATGATTTATCCCAGAGGGAAAATCGAAAACAGAAACAAAAAAGTGATTGCCCAAATTAGAGCATACTAATAATATTTAATCTTCTTTTACATTTCAGTTGCTAATAATTATTATAATTATAATATGAGTAGAGTATTTACACTTCATGCACTGCACGCAGCTTAGCGGTGCTTGCTCCTTGACTCACCGCTGTAGAGCCTGCCATCACATAGATGCAAGTGGTTATATGAATGATGAATGCAAATTGCAAAGTGTTTAATTAAGAAGCTAATTAAGTACCAATCATAGACAGTGGGAGAATTGGGGAGTGGTTTGTCAAACATCTGAGCACCAATGCTCTTGGTGGCAGAGTTACTCCCTGGGTGGAACACGCTCCTCCACACGTTATCTGCCTTACGCGCCGACCCCGGTGACGTTGGCGTCCCCGGTGTTGGTGGGGTCGTCGACATCGACGTGCTCCTCTTGAAGCTGCTTCCATCTCCTTCATCTGATCAATCATATCATATATTTCTATATGTAACATCATATCATACAAAACTACATATCTTATTATTATTCATAGCGATCATACCTTTGATGCCGGTGGTGATCTTCCTGAGCCTACCAAGCCCACGATCAGGTTGAGGCCCAGCTACAACATCATCCCAGAGCTTCTCTAGCAGAACCATTTTAATTTGCTTCTTATATGTTCCAACAAAAACGATAATATGAATGGGGATTCTCTGTGTTTGTGGATGCTCAATATATATAGAGTGTCCAATGCTTAAAATATCTCTCAAGTGTTATGATGGTTCCAAGTGTAACATAATTTTGATTTTGATGCTGTGATAAGGTGAGTGGCAATAGTGAATCGAAGGAAGTGGAAAAAGCCAGAAATTGAAAAGTGGATGAAGGGGAGATGGATAAGGATGAACACTCAAGACTTGGTCAATCAATAATATCTTCACTCTTCATAGCCATGTGTCAATTTGTGGGACCCATCCTCGTCATCATTTTTTTTTGTCCACAGTATTTCCCAACACGACAAGTCAAGGACTAATCCGTCGCAGATCTAAACTCCATTTAAAGGTTTACCAACAAGACGTGATTTGAACACCCACCAATCCAAGTTGATTTCATATTTTCTTTTTAATTAGATTGGAATAGAAGGTTTTCTATTTTTATTTTTTTTAGTTTTTTTTTGGTGAAAATTGAAAGTGATGAAATTGGATAAAACATATGGATAGGTCTTGTGAATTAGGCATAAATGGGCTCCGGAAGAGGCTCGTTGACTAGCTGATAATGGACTTCAATAAAGAGGGGGATTGGTTACTGAGAATTGGGCCTCCAAGTTTCATTTCTATTGAGCTGCTTGGAGATTTCTTTGGGCCAATCCATTATACTATTCAGTCCATCAATGTGACTTAATTTCCCGTCCAAAAAATATTCTATCTTAATTTGAAAATATTAATATGACGACCAAAAATAAGATATAGTATCAAAAGTTAGAAAAATATATCAAAATATTTTGAAAGTATTAATATTTATATGTAGAAAAAATTGTCCACAAATATTTGTAATAAGTTGTTTGATTATTATTATTATTATTATTATTTGTAAAAATATTTTGATATTATCTTACTATTACAATAACAGTTATTTTACATGCAATTTTTGTGAACTTTCGACAAATATATTGAAATAAATGGGTAAAAGGTAAACGAAAAGTATTACTTCAATTGACTAAGTAAATAATTGGAGTATTGCAGGCTGAAATTTCCATTTCCTTTGTTCAAAATTTTAACCTAATAACCTGAAAAGAATAAACAATTATAGTGTAATAAAATTGACCCTAATCCCCATGCGCTGCATCCGGGGGTGACTCTCCTGTCCCCGATTCTTGCGCGCCACACAAACTCTTCTCCAAAGTCAAACAATTCAACTCCTTCACCTTACAGTACAACAAAATACTACTAATGTTCTTCACCGATCTCAAGGTCAATCTTGTAATTGCAGCTGGTAGCATTTGGGGTTTCCCCGTGACACCCCATTATTCCCTCTTCTCTCTCTCTCATCACGTTGCTTTTGTCCTTTTCACAATCCACATCAAACAAAGAATAAACACCCTTGGAAATAGCAATAAAGATAAAATAACAACTTAATCTAATGCTAACTTTACTATATGATTATTTTACCAATGATAGGACATATAGGACTTGCTACTCCAGCTACTCCAATTTTATTCTCACACTTTCATTACTGCTATATATAATTGGACTTGCTCAAGAAGTAGTAGTAGTAAAGTGAGACTCAAAGTCCAAGGTCCACGCTGCATCCACTCCGGGAAATCATACATCATAACCGTCAAAAAGGTGTGGATCCCACAGAGTAGTGTAGACCTACGCGGCAATGATAACAGGTCAATTCGTAGATCTGACTTTCATTAATTAACACACAAAATTTAAATTCAATCAACCTAAGTTAATTAATTAAGTAAATAACATTTAAACCCTACAACAAACACCGTGATAATAAAATCAGCACAACCGTTACTTTAATTAAAATCATTATTATGAGATGCAGATACCGTTGAGCGCAGGTGCAGCGAGTGTGATAAGGCTGAGCAGCAGGGTGACAAGTGTTCCCGAAAGCATCAGCATTGAGCTTCAGCTTCATCGAGAGGAAGAAGATTTGATTAGTAGAGTGGAGTAAGTAACAAGAATTGTTTGCTTACCGCTGTTAACTTAACTGCACACAACTCCAACCATTTCTCTCTTTCTCTCTCTAGAAACTGAAATCGAAGTGATGTAAGAGAGAGAAAGAGAGGGGAAGAATTACGAAGACGAAGACGACGAAGAAGAAGAAAGCTTCTCTCGTTTCTCAGTTCTCACTTCAGAATGCTGCGATTTATTCTGCTATGGATGCTCATTCTTTGCTTTGCAGTTACTGCGCGTGCAGCTCAACGAGGTCAGCTTCGCCTTTTGTTCCCCCTCGCTTGTGAATCTTAATTGAAGTGGAAGAAGAGACACTGATTCGTTAGGATTTTTAAGCATTGCTTCTTTTGAATTTCGTTTTTAGATTTTGATTGAGTTCATGAGTTGTATATCTAGGATTCACGATTGGATAGATAGTTGAATCTGAGGAATGAGGGGGTGACATAGGATTCCATCTTGCGCCTCAGATTTTGGTATATAGAAAAAGATAAATAAAGGCAAAACTATGCAACTTTTTGGGTATTAATCATGTGAGAGATGAGGAATAACTTCAATAAGAAAACGAAAGGAAATTTCGTTGGTACTGTCAAATTAGTCTCTATAACTTGCCATTTTTGCCTTTAGTGAAGGTTTAGTATTTAGTAAATGGATGTTAGAACTTAGAATAGAAGTAGTCGATTGTCCAAACTCTGGAACAAACTAAGTTTTGTTTAACTCCTTTCTTTTTTTTTTTCTCTTTAATAAACTGAATAGTTCGCTCTATCATGATCCATGGAACTTGCTTTGTTAATATTACTTGCATGAACCATTGCATTATTTGATTGATCAACAACTCAATTCCAGTGGATTTGATTTTACAGTTTGTCAGTGTAATTTAATTACAAGCTAAATAGAGAGTCCATGTTGCTGTTTTCTTGGTGAATCTTAGTGTGGACAAAAGTGGCATGATTGCTTGCATATGCCAGTGTATTAGGATTTTCTCGACTTGGTGTGGATATTTTCCACCTTTGATTTGGTTGAAATCCATGTAACTTCATGTTCATTGCAGGGCCATATGTTATGCGCATCAACTGTGGGGCTCGACAAAATGTTCAAACAAAACCAACCACTACCCTTTGGTATAAAGACTTTGGATATACGGGTGGCATACCAGCCAATGCAACTACAACAAGTTACATTACCCCTCCCCTCAAAACACTTCGCTATTTCCCTTTGTCTGAAGGTCCTTCAAATTGTTACAACTTTAATAGAGTACCAAAGGGGCACTACTCAGTGAGGATATTTTTTGGACTAGTTGCACAACCAAGAGCTACCAATGAACCACTATTTGATATCTCTATTCAAGGAACCCAAATATATTCCTTGAAGTCAGGTTGGACTCAACAGGATGATCAAGCTTTTACGGAAGCCCAAGTGTTTTTTATGGATCGGTCAGCCTTAATCTGTTTCCATAGCACAGGTCATGGAGATCCAGCTATCATTTCAATTGAGATTCTTCAAATTGATGACAAAGCTTATGATTTTGGACCACAGTGGAGTCAAGGCATAATCCTTAGAACAGTTAAAAGACTGAGTTGTGGTTTTGGGCAGTCAAAGTTTGGCATAGATTATGGTGCAGATCCCTGGGGAGGGGACAGATTTTGGCAACACATTAAAACGTTTGGTCAGGATTCTGATCAACCTAGATCTGTTGAAACTAGAATCAAACAGGCTTCACATTCACCAAACTTTTATCCAGAAACTCTCTATCGATCGGCGCTTGTTAGTACCAGTAGCCAGCCTGATTTAACATATGCATTGGATGTGGATCCCAACAAAAACTATTCCGTTTGGTTACATTTTGCAGAGATTGATAAGTCCATCAATGCTATAGGTCAAAGGGTCTTTGATATTATAATAAATGATGTTGTTACCTTTGAAAATGTTGATATTGTGAAAATGAGTGGTGCCCAATATACTGCCCTGGTGCTTAACACAACTGTTTCTGTTAATGGGAGGACTCTGACAATAACTTTTAGCCCAAAACATGGAAGTGTTGCCATAATCAATGCCATTGAGATATTTGAGGTTATAGCAGCTGAGTCAAGAACACTATCAGATGAAGGTACAAATGCTGACCCTGACCCTGATTATAGTTGCATATGATTATGGCTAATGTTCATCTTAATAATGTGTGCTATTGATTAAAATGTGGTTCATTTTTGGACTAGACTTGAATGTTTCTGTATGGCCTCTCATATGCATTCAGGATTTGTCTTAGGTTTTTCCTTGGCAAGTTAGCAATAACATAACACATAGCTAGGACCTGTATTTTTTAGTGATGCAAAATTATACAGTTCCCTGGTTTCTTTCTTTATTTCTTTTTGGTCTAATTAATCAATAAATCTGAAGTCGTTCAATTTTTTGGGTGTTTTACTAATTCAGATTGCATCATGGAATTGGTTTAGGTCCTATGTGCTGGTACTACCTAATATAAGACACATTGCCAATAATTTATTTTAGTATCTTTCTCATCCTAGTGCTCCTATATTGCTATTGTCATTCTTTGGGTATCTGCTTGTCAGGAAATGTTCAAGCTTAGTATTTCTTTATAATGCTATTTCATTTACTTTTCTCCAATTTTATGCACTATTAATAATTGTGAATTTAGTTTATGGTGAATCAAGTCTTTTAAAGTTTTGCTAGTTGATCATTGTTCTTTTATTCTAGTTAAGGCTTTACAAACATTGAAGAAGGCTTTGGGGCTTCCTCCCAGGTTTGGGTGGAATGGTGATCCTTGTGTTCCTCAACAACATCCATGGATTGGAGCAGACTGCCAGCTAAACAAAAGTAGCAGCAAATGGCTCATTGATGGACTGTAATTTCTTATTATCCTTAATCTTAGGTTTTTATTATACATTTTGTTGTGCAGACCATTTAGTGCCATCTTGACTTAATGGTTACCTGCTTATTCCATGCAGTCTTTTCTTTCTTGTTACAAAACCAAATATCATTTCTTTTTTTCCCCCCTTTACCACATAGCTCCTTAAGTAACAAATTAGAAGCCAATGGTTATAGGTGTCTCTGCTCACAGAAAACTTACAATCAGATCCTGTTAATTTATTTTGGTTTTCAGACAACGTTTTCTTAAATCATTTGGGAAGTTTAAGTTTTGGTTTGCTTTGCTTTGCTTTGGTTTGGTTTATGAAAACATCCCTTTCTATGTTCCATTGAATGTCCATATCAACTCCACTCTGCACTTGACAAAGAAGTTTGTACCACTAGGGCATGAAGCCATTATGTTCGTGTTGAAAACTCAAAATGAATATTTAATCCCAATATTATTTGTTATTTCATGCTGTTTCTGTTGATGAACAGTGATCTTGACAATCAAGGTCTAAAGGGCTTCTTGCCAGATGACATATCCAGACTACACAATCTACAAACCCTGTGAGTTATAAGCAGATTATTTTGCGTTTAAGGCAAAGTTATTGTGTACCCTAATATTTATTTCAATACAATTCTTTTTTTAAAAAAGTAACATGTGTAAATATCGGATGTATAAACTATGCAAATTGTACTGGTGGCAATTAAATAACAAGTCCGATTGATCTTTGAATAATTTGTCGGACCTTTATATTTTTCCTTACTTTAACTCACAACTTAATAAGAAATAGAAAGAAGTAACAGCATCTCTTCTATTCCTCATGCTTATTTTCTATATGCACCACAGAAACTTGAGTGGAAACAGCATTCGTGGAGCTATTCCATCTGCACTTGGAAAAGTAACTAGCTTGCAAGTGCTGTAAGAAACTTCTCTGTCCTCCTTCTATTTAACCGTATTTCAGATTTGTTGAGTTGATCCTATTTTCATAGTTCGTAAAACACATGGTACAATTCCAATGTGTGATTCTCATGTTCAGCACTGTTGAGTTGGAAATCAGTAACAGCTCTAATCCTTGTGAATTGAGCAGCAGTTGTTGAGCAATAAAAATGTATAAAATCCATGGGGCAAGATATTCTTTATATGATATATTCATGATGCTGTTTTTTTCCCCCCCAATGGTAGTGGATAATCTTTGTCAAGAAATTACTCCCATTTGTAAAAGCTAACCAAGGTTGAAACTAGGCTAAGAGGGTATTAGGGAAGTTGAGGCCATCAGTTGGGTAAATTGAAACTTTGGAATTAGGGAGATCATGGGGATCTTTCAAACATCCCATGAACATTCTATTCTCATTGGCAGTAATACATGCATTGTTTTAATTCTTGTTAGAATTCTAGTCTAGTTAAATCATATTGTTGAAAGGTGGAATGGTTGCTTCCGATATCATGATGATATCATTTATGAATGCAATGTACTTATGCAGTGACCTGTCCTATAACTTTTTCAATGGATCAATTCCAGAAAGCCTTGGACAGCTGACATTGTTACAAAGGCTGTAAGTTTATCTATTTCTTAACAATCCTGTTGATTACACATAAGAAGCAAGAAGTCTATATTAAGATGTCTCCATGCAGGAACCTTAATGGCAACTTCTTGTCTGGAAAGGTCCCAGCAACTCTAGGTGGAAGACTTCTGCACAGAGCTAGTTTCAAGTATGTTATCAATTATTAAACTCTAGAATGAAATTGTAGAATTTTATATGCTATTTCTCCACTTTTGCTTTGTATTTCTTTTCTATGTTGCTAAATCTATGGATCTGGCTGGCTGCAGTTTTACTGATAATGCAGGTCTATGTGGTATACCTGGCTTACGTACATGCGGACCTCACCTTTCTGCGGGTGCTAAAGTTGGTATTGTGTTTGGTGCTTCTTTTGGATTTCTAGTTCTCATTACCTGTTCTGTTTGTTGGTGGAAAAGGCGGCAGAATATCCTCCGAGCTCAGCAAATTGCAGGTAAATAATCTTCCATTTCTTTGGTATACAGTTGTCCTAATAATAAGGTGCGATTATCATTGGACTGACCTTAATCTAGGTACACCATTCAAATTTATAATACCAAGCCTTTATTGAATCAGGAGAATAGTGAAAGCCCCATTGTTATCCTTGCTAAGCATTAAGAAATAAGAAATTATGAGTCTACCATTTTCCTTACAAAGAATTAACACTCTTTGTCTGCTTTTGTAGCAAGGGCAGCTCCATATGCAAAAGCAAGGACCCAGTTCTCTCGTGATATCCAGATGACAAGGCATAATAGTTACGGCAATGCTCACACTGCTGCCGAAAATGGGCCTATCTTGCTCTCATGATAAGACCTCATTATTCTGGTATATCTTTAATCACTTGCATTGTTCTGTTCTGGCCATGAATTTATTTATTTGTTTATTATTGAAGAAGAGACACTCCTATTTATGTGGAGATGAATGGCAGGGAGGTCTTATGAACTCTGATGATTATCCAAGAGTTGCTTGAGCCAACAATTCATTCATACAAGCTGAGAACTAATTTGTAAATGAGATTTTTTTTTTAAGTGTACATTACCGTGTTTACCTCCCCTTTTGATCAGAAAATTTATATAGATTTTCTTTCCCCTATCCCTTAATAGAGGATTTGTAACACGTAGTTCAATTGAAATAGAGAGCATACTGTTCTAACAGAAGTACATATAAGTTAGGTTCAGTTCACGTAATATACCAAATTTTTAGCATTCATGTCTTGCTTTTGTGTTAATGTGCGGATCTATATATAAAGTACAGAACATATTAAACAAGATTCCAGATATTTGAAAGGCAGCATATATCATGATAGATGGGGTCCTAGACTTGACCAAGTCAATTTCCAATTATTAGGTTCGGTGTACATTGAAAACACAAGCCAACATGAAGTAAGTTAACCAAAGTGGTGGGGTTGGGATAGAATTATAGTTTGTTGCTTCAAATTTTTTTAGTAAGTTTGAGAGTAATGTAATTTTTACTGTATGAATAGATTTTGATTATATATATTTGTATTTTGATTGAATAATTTAGATTTATGAGAACGATTTATTTTTCTTGACAATTCATTGCATTATAATATAATTTATAATGGAAATATTAATTTTAAGTATACAGTTTAAATAATCACAAATTATAATTTAAAATTTAATTATTTTATCAATTTTTATAATTGTATCAAATTTTAATTTAATCTTTATATTAAATAAAGAATTTAAATATTTGTAAAAAGTATAAAACACTTTTAGAATAATTATTTTTGTATTTGATATAAATTTAATTATAAAATACTCTAGCAGTGAATATTTTAGTTATGAATTTGAATTCTCTAAATTTTGAATTTTTACTTTAGAGGATAAAGTATAATTTCTTATCCTTGAATATTTTTTTTTTGATATTACATTTTACCCTCTCAAAATAAAATCTAAAATTTAGAGGATCTAAATCTTTTAATTATATTGCATTTTTTTAAAAAAAAATTCAATAAAATTTTTATCTAGAATAAGGATATCTACTTGAGTTGTTGGTGTGTTGGGTATATTATCTCATAATTAAATATGTAATTTACTAAATACCCATGATCCGGTCCCATCGGAGGCAGATGTAAGCAAGACAGTTGTAGTTAGACATAACGAAGTAAACGTAAAACAGTAACAAAGACCACCCTAACTCAACAGAGCAAACAAAAGGGGAATAAATAAAAAGTTGCCGTCCTGTGCTGGTGATAGACCAAACAAAGTGAAACCAATGCACAAATAGAATTTTAATTTTTAATTAGAAAATAAAATGTCACATCTACGTGAAGAGACGTATAAAGGAAATCAACCAAAGACCAAGACGAGACGAGTGTGGTGTGTTGACAACTAACTTGATGCCATTTCTTATCAATTGTGAATATTCATCAATATATGCAAGTAAATAAAAAGCAGGGAAAGAATAATAAACAAAATAAATAAAAATCAAGACTATAATATATCTGAGTAAAATTTTAAATTTTATTGAGTTTTTATTTTATTTTTTATACTATAATATATCTGATAATTTAAAATTTTAAAAGTTAATAACTAATAAACAAAAAGAAATAAAAATCAAGAGTAACGTAATATTGGAAAAAATTAGATTATAAATAATTTTCAAAGGTAGGAGTATTTGATAGTATTCACGTGATCATTATTGCATTCATATGTGTAGGCATGTAATGTATACAGAGTGCGGGCTGTGGGTGTGGGGGGAGTCTGCTATTAGCAGCTGCCTGCTGCCCCTGCTGCCTGCTGTAGTCACTCTCTCTGATATCTGATTTCCGATTCCCCACTTTCCCACCACACCCACCCACCCACACGCTTTCCAAATCTCTCCTTTCTTCCAAGATAAATAAATTCAAAGTGGAGAGAGACCAACATAGTCAAACACGCCAACCAGACTAGCCCATGTTGTTGGTGTGTGTGGCCCAACTCCACCTGTTCCCTCCCACTCAGACACTCCCCCCTTCCACGTGCGCCTCTCTGTCACCCCCTCCAATCCCACTTTCACACCTCATCCACTGTACCCTTCTCTTCCATCTTCATCACTTCTTTTGTCAACTCAAATTCCCATAACCCCCTCCTTTCTTTATTACCCCATTCTCCAACAATATTAACTTCCCAATCCCACATCACATTAATTCATTAAACACAACTTTGAATCAAACTTAAATCTTGAACTTAAATATGAGGCGCCGCTCAGGGTCAGGCACAGCCGTACGAACATCACCAGTAGGGCTGACGTCACTCACGGAACCCCAGTCACACGTCTCATCACCCGGCGGCTCTCTCCGCGGGGCCCACCCTATCTTCAATCACAGCCCTGCGATCCCACACATCAACCATCAACGGCTCATATAAAAAACTAACCATTTTATCCAAATCCAAAACTTGCATTATTACGGTGTATATAACCAGACCATAATAGTAAAAAAGAAAAGGGAGGGGGGTCGTGCCGGCTAGCCGTCGATTACGGGAGCCATAAGCGGGTCCCTCCACTCTCACGCTATCTTCTTTCTTCTCTTCTCTTGAGCTTTGCTTTCATTATTCGCACTTTTCAAATGGCATCTTCTTCTTCTTCAGCTTCTCGTGAGGGACACTACAGAGGGGTTAGGAAGAGGCCATGGGGACGTTACGCTGCTGAGATACGCGATCCTTGGAAGAAGACACGTGTATGGCTTGGTACATTCGATACTCCTGAAGAAGCCGCCCTAGCTTACGACGGTGCCGCGCGTTCTCTCCGTGGTGCTAAAGCCAAGACTAATTTCCCCCCGGCTCCGGTCGCCGCCGCCGGAGGAATCTGTCTCGACCTCAACGTTAACGCTCCTAACTCTGATCATCATCGCTGGCCCTCCGTACCGGTTCGCGCCGGCGTTGGCGGTGGTGGAATCTTCGGCGAGTTTCTCCATACTCGCGTTCTCAAGGACGTTGATCTGGCTCATCAACCGCATCAGCCGCCTCCGCCGCATCCGATTCATCATGCGGCGGCGTTAGCAGCTCATCACCACAGACGCGGCGAGGTGACAGTAGCGGTTGCCGGAGGAGGAGTAGAGCAGGTGGCGGGGAGTGGTTCAACGGCGTCGTATCTAGGGCTTGTTCGGCGCGGGATCCCGATCGATCTGAACGAGCCTCCACCTTTGTGGCTTTGAAGGTTGAATAGTAGTGACTAGTGAGATCTTGTTTTGTAGACTCTAAACGACGTAGTTTTATGCTCCGTATGCGTATTCCTCCCTTGTCATATCTACTTTCTTTTGTTTAGCATGCTTAGTATAGTTAGTACGTAGTTTAATTATAACCATGGTTGAGGCTTTGAGGGAGCAGTAGCAGTATTAGTAGTATCTGTGTGCTTTCTTTGTTAATCTAACATTTTACATCTATCACATGGAAATGAAAGCTTCATGTTGTATATACACTTACATTTGCACTTCTTAATTACATTCAGCTTCAAAATTATTATATTATATGGGTGGTCACGAATGATATTGGAAATAACGGAATTAATTAGGTGCTTTGTGTTGATTGTTGAATATGGTTGGGCGGCGTGGTAGGCAACCGTTGCATTGGAGATTGGATTCACGCGCCATCTGCGAGAGAGTGGAAGTGAGTGAGGAAGCGAGCGTGTGGGTATGCGCTTCTTTTCTTTTATGCTCAGACATCTGCATCTTATCATTTTATCTCCCGCTTCTACCACCAATTCTTGTTCAAAAGCGCGTGCTGCGTTTGCAAACTGCAACATAAACCATGCTTTAACCACATGATCTACAGTTAATATAACAAAATTGATTAAATGCGTTTCTTTTTCTTTCTTATTAGTAATTAGTAAGGCACGCAATATGAATGTGTTATTCGCCACGAAAGTATAGTCGTCTAAAACTTTTGTTCTTCCCGAAAGGGAAATGTGTTTAACTCTTTTTAGTTTTTGGATTAAATGTAATAATGTTATGGCAACTTCAAAATAATTTAGATGTACCTAAGGCACTGACTAACTTAAAGAAGCACCTTCCTTTATTTAACATTAAAGAATCGTTGTGTACAATTTTTTAGTTGAATATACAATTTACTGACTTTTTTAATTTTTAGGTTACAATAAAGTAATTTTCTGTGCTTTAAAATAACATGTCAGAGACGCAGGCCCGTGTTTTGCAGATTCAATAGAAAAAAATGAACTGTTCTAGATTATACCTTTTTTTCCTCTGATATATTTCAAATTATATATACCATAAGCGTGGGGTTGGACAATTTTCCTGTATTGGGGAAACAAACTATCTCAATTTATTCAATGAACGATGCATATTCAAATTATAAATCGTTCCTTGATAATACTACATATTTATTGGGAAATGCTAATCTAACAACTGCAAAGAGAAAAAATAGTAAAAAGATATTTATTAAAAATATTTTTTTAAAATAAAGCTAGATTCATTTATATTAGTTATTAGATACATTACAATTTTAACATATTAAAACAATATTCATGTGAATTTTAAAATTAAAAGAGTAGGTGGCTAATACTATCTTATGGTTAATTAATACTGAGACAGTAGGCAGGTACTGTATCGGGATAGTGTAACCTCGTTTGTTTCGTTGAAATAATTATTTTGACGGCACATGGCATGGTGGCTGAGACTGAGAGTAATAACGTGCGGGCGGATGGGCCCACTTTTCATATATCTAACTACCTAACATCCACGATTTGGATAAGCAGCAAAATTGTAATTCATTTACTTATACTTTTTTAATATATATCCTTTAGAAAAAAAGAGAGTTTTTTAGTTTTCTACAGCTAATTCTATTTCTATTCATGTAATGCTTCATTTTGTCCCAATATTTATATTTTTTTTAAGAAAAATGAACAGCAAATAAAGCAAATAGTCCAAGCTTTTTTGTATTATACTCATCAATTAAAAATGAATATTATTAGAAAAAAATTGCAATAATGGTTCTGGTAATTGATAAGATTATGTCCTCTGTTGATGGATGGGGATATTACTACGTGATTTGTATTAGCATTTATGGATTTCTGTATAGATTTGACGGAAGAGACAACTGATTATATTTTTAATAATAGCATTGATTGTTCCTTCTTATAGTTTCACATGCATTAGGGATTTCATAACTTTTTCTTATTTGCTTTAATTATATTTTTTATGAATATATTTCACTAATTAAAAATAAAGGGTCAATATTTGATAATTAAGATCTTTTTTTTTTTGTAAATTACGAGATAATAATTACAAATTTAATTATAATAATTCTGTTATAGCTAACAAAAAGTAACAACTTTCTAATATTAAGTAATTTTTAAAAATATAATAAAAAAAAATTTTATCTTCAACAAATTTAAACTGAATTTTTGTTATTTATTTAATAATAATTCGAGGTGCGTGTGTTTGTGTGATGTTTAGTTGAGTATATATAGAATCTAATATCATATGATAATAATGTAACTACTGCAATGCAGTTATCCTAACCTAGATCTAGTTCTTGTCGAGGCGCTGGATCTAGTATAATAATTAGTAGTGCTAGTCATAAATGCTTATTATAATACTTTGCGTTAGATAGAACAATATAATTATAAAACAAGTGATGCGTTCTACGGTAGGTTGGGGGAAGCTAAGGGATTAAGTTGAATTTATTATGCAAGGGTAAGATACTAAGATTTGGTTTGACAAAGATAGCATCTGCTTCTATATTTGATAAATAAAAAAAATTTTGTGTGTTTGGTTTAATCAATTCTAAAAAATTAAAAAGTATTTCTGAAAATATTTAAATAAATTGTTTTAAATTAATTTATATTTATAAAAATTAAAAGTTTAATATAATTTTATATATTAATGAATATTAATTTTATTATATTTATATCTATTATAATTTTTTAAAATTTTTAAAATTATTTTACTAAATATCATTATTATTTGTATTTATTAAAAGTTTTTAATTTAATTTACTAATTATTGTGCCAAAAATTTAGTACAAATAGTCGATGTCGAAAAGAAGTCGACCGTTAAGGTTGAAAATTATATATGCATGAAGTATACTATGATTAAAAAAAATTAAAATGAGTTAGGTTTGATGATTAAGTTACCTTGTGTTTGGTGTGCAAATTTATTTAAAATCTAAAATTATTTAAGATTTAAGACTATTTAAATGCGAAGACTACTTAAAGAGCAAGTTTATTTGAAATTTAAAGTTATATCAAATAGCTTCAATTTTTTTTTTCTCTATAAGTAAGATTAGTTTCAATAAGCTAAAGAAGCTTCCATTTATTCATAGAAAAATTCTACCGTGCTTATACATGTTTTCAGCATAGTATGCTGACTTCGTGTGGCAATACTAAAGAACGACACGTGGGGTGAAAATGGTTGTGAGACACAGCGGAATAGGAAAAGTATTCGTTCTGCGATTGAGAATAATTATACATGAATTAGTTTTATAATTAGGTGTTAGGCTAATGGGCCATTGATTTGTGGGCTTAGGAACTCATATTTTGAAATGTATATAAGGGCCATAAAGGATAATTTATTGGGTTTTTGTTTTATTTAACATTACCAATGAATGTGGCATGAATGGAATTATTATTGTTATATTGATTCATGATTATGATGAAAATATAAAAGTTAGTAAGAGAATTCGGTTTAGTTTAATTTAATAGGCATATCATGAAATGTGGGATGACAATCAGTTTTTGTTTTAGATGAAATCATTGATTTTCCGGAATAGAAAGAGTATTTTTAAAGTATGGTGGTAGAAATAGAATTTTTTATTTTTGGTTAGGGTTTACTAATAGAATTATAGTAATTAGATTAAGATCCGTAAATCAATTATACTATATATTATAAATTTAAAAATATTATATTGTTTATAAATTAATTAGAAAATATATAGATTAATATTAAATTTAAAGACTCATTTATAAAAAAATTTAGAATTTGTATATAATTTAATATAATTATTTAAAAATAAAAAACAAATAACAATAAATAACAATAATAACAAAAGTTTTGTGAAGTTGGTCTCTTTTTAAATATAACTCATATATTTTCTAATACCTTTATATAATAATTTTTTTATATACTTTATCATAAAATATAATCAATTCTAAGAAGTTATGTTTATTTTTATTTATTTTCATGAATATTTTTCATAAATAAATTATTCAAAATTTAAAAAATAAATTATATTTGTTTGTTGATATTTTTGAGTAGATGGTGGTTTATAGTGTAATTTTTGAAGTATTTTTTTAGTGTATTTAGATATTTTATTTAAAAAAAAAAAAGAGAAAGAAAAATTAATTAAAAATGAGAGGAAGCAGTAGTTTGAAGTGCAGTGGTTCTCATTAGTTCGTATTTTTCAACTAGTCACTTGAGATTTTTTCAGAACCTTTTTTATTTTAATTTTTTGGGACCTTATTTATTTTTTCATTTACTTTTAACCAACATCAAACAACCCACCACATGAAGGAGAGTTGGTCCATTACCTAATCATCTATAAATTAGTGATTATCTTTTAATTATTTATTTTCTACAAATCAATCAAAATGAAAACAATGGAATCACTTCACATATTTGGTAGTCTCATACTCACATTTATTCTTAACTCCACGCGTCAGTATCTTAGCATCACATCACATGTAAGCATGTGATGCTTATAACCATCATCAGCATCATAGAATCTCCCTTATTCATATACTCATTTACTCTAAAAGTTTTTTGTCACACTGATGCAGTAAAACATGAGTTATGAGTCTATATAAGTATTAAAAGATTCTATTTTCTCTTTCAGTAATGTTAATTATGTTATTTTTTTCTGTTATTTAAATTCTGTTATTTTTATTCAAGTATTTGTCAATTTTTGTACATTTTAATATAAGTCTTGTCATATTTAATTTTGTATTTTTTTTGTACGTATTTTTTTATTTTTTACTTTCTATAATTATTTATTTATTTGTTTGGATTTATACTTCTATTAAACACAATCTTTAAATTTTAAGAGCAACTCACAAGAAGAATTGTATCTATTTTATGAATTAAAATCTTGATATAAGTTTAGTTGACACTTTTTATTCAGGTAAAAAAACAAAATTCAAGCGAAATACTCCTATTATATTTTTTAAAAAATTAATAAATTATTTTCGAAAAATAAAAAAAAAACTAATAAGCGGATGCTGTCTGTGATATTAGTGGTATTATGTATTACTCTAATAATTATTTATTATTATGGCAAGAATGTGAGGGACTTGAGGGACTTCAAAGGCTCAGCTGTCAGAATTCAGAAACAGAAAACTATATATATTATTATTTCTTTCTTTTTTAATTTATGAGTACACAGTTTGAGTGACAAAAAGACGCAACACCACGAGAGCGTAAACCACCCACTGGCCACACGCAAAGCCCCATAACACTGTTGCTGCTCATAACTCATTCATTTTTGTATTACTTAATTATTAATTATATCTACCTTATAACTAAAAAATACTTTCATAATTTCTAAAAATTTAAAAATACGTGCGAGTGCATTATTAGAATAATTAATAAGCACACCATTTTACTCTACTACCTAAATGGTTGAGTTATTTACTTTTGGTTGGAAGAGAATAAATATTTTGAAGGGAAAACGTGAGGAGAGAGGGAAAGTAGGAGGCATGATGTTTGATGACATAAACACTGCACCAGTCGGCCGTCATTTCAAAACTCCATTATCAAGAAAATGTGTTGTATGTGGCATCTCATCTCATCTGAGTGATTTGACCAGCCAGCCAGCATTCTTGTTCAATGCTCTGTGGACCCCACTCTTTCAAATGACACGGGAGGGCCCACAATGGGGGCTCTAACCCTCTGACGTGGCCCCCATCTGTCGTCACGCTCCTCCATACACATCATTTCCACACGCAACGCCAACACTCCACTCTCAACTCTCAACTCTCAACTCTCAACATACATATCTCCCCACCTTTTTAAAATATAATAATTAATCATTGTTGGCAATAAGTTGGCAGATAATATGTTGGTACCTTATACTTTTCCATATATATATATATATATATATATATATATAGTTAGAATGAAACTAATTTATTTTGCGTAATAATATATGATTAGATGAACCTGTCAATTTTTACTTTTTTTTATAAATTTTATCTTGTGCATAAAAGTTAAATTTTATTTTAAAATGTAGTTAGAATTTTTAAAGGCTTACAAGTTATCAAATATCACATGTCAAAGGTAAAGGGAATTTATTAGCTGTATATGAATGGAAGAGGCACCAACAGAAATTTGTAATTTAGTCCATTTTGATGCTCTGGACTATGTGATTAATTAAATAACAATTTGTTCTTAAAAAAAAAGTTAAACTAAATATAGCAAGGCAGAAAAACAAAAATGTTAGCTAGGAAAAGGTTATGTAGGTGTGTTGGTTGTTTCTTTCGGCGTCGTGGGCGTTGGTGTTGTTTCAACTTTTAATTAGTTGTCTTACGTGGATGGATGGCGCCGTTTGCCATACATCATTACCATTGACTGCGGCGGCACATATAATACTATCATTGATGCATGCATGCATGATGCATGTCATATCATGTGTGTATGCACATGGATGGATCCATCATCCAATAACAAGTGAGGTTTGGGGTTCTAACTGGTCCTACATATATTACGCCTTCTTTCTTTGTTTGTTGCCACCACTCCCTCCAATCAATGAAACATTCAACTAACGGAGCCTTTTTCCCTCTGCTTCCTTCACTTGTCACTTTCTTCTTTTCAATTCTTCTCGCACTAATCTATCTTTACCTAATTTTGATCATCAATTCTGCTATCACCATTTATATTCAAAATTTAAATAGAATATATGTATTAAAAATATGTATATGAACGTAATAATTTGGTGCACAAGTTTGAAATTTATCACTCAAAGAAATTAGGTAACATGAAATAATTAAAGCGGATCAAAAAATAACTACGAGTATGGTATCATGAAGCATAGTTGCATAGTTTCCTTCTCATAATAAAGAAACTCAGGTGTATTTTCTTTGGGGAACCTTTATGTGAGCTTTATTATTTTTCAAAAAAGAGATAACGAATTATTCGTTCTTTTATATATATATATATATATATACAAAAAGACAATGTTACTATTTTAATTGTCTAAAAAAATTTCTAGACAAGCACCCTCAAACAACTATACCTTTAAATGCTCAAAATTTTAACTTATAACAAAACTCTGGTTTTTACTAATATAGTTTAGGAAATATTTCAAGTGTACGGAGAAGTACCGATGCACCAGTTATTTTAACCGTTGATTTTAATTAATATATATTATATATATTTTTTATAATTTAAATCAACGGTTAAAATAATTGGTGCACTGGTACTCCCGGTGCACTTGAAATGTTTCTGTTTAGTTTAATGACATAACATGAAACACTTTATATTACAATTCCACTAAGTTACCAACAAGGATTCTATTAACTTCTGCCAATTCTTGTTTATAGCTGTGTTTAATGGAAGTGTCTTTGTAGATGTGTCTAATAAAAGTGTCTTTTTTATGATTGTGTTTAATAAAAGTATTTTTATAGATGTATTTCATGAATGTGTCTTTTTATATATGTATTTAAAATATAATAATTAATTATTGTTGTCAATAAATTGATAAATAATATATTAGTATTCTATATTTTTTTATATTATAATATAAAAGTAAAGCCACCGCGGCCAATGAGGGTGGTGAATAATGCAAAGTGAAAAATAAATAAATCTTATTTGGATAGAGACAATAATCCAACACGTAGATTTCAAGGCCCCACCCATACTCCAATTTCTACAGGATCTTCAACAAAGTGAAAGTATATGCAAATTCAATAAAGTAGTTGCTAACTTTGTTCTGACCTAACGCCAGCATTCATTAGATATTTGTTCATAGTTTAAGCAATATTGTTGTACACATCACCGAACCTCCTTTTAAAATTTGAGCTTCATAAATTCATGATCACTCAGGGCGAAGCTAGGTTGAAGTTGAGGGAGGGGCCAAAAATTAATCTTATAATAAAAAAGAGTAAAATAAAATTTTTAAGGGGGGCTAAAATAAAATTTGTACACAATTTATAAGAAAAAATTAAAATTTTGATCACTTTACTTCTATTAAAGTGCTAGTTACATTCGTGTGTAACCGGGATAATTACTAAACATATCTTTAAAACACGTTACCATAAAAGAGGTAGATAACTAACGATTCAAAGAATAATTAGATTGATCTCATGTATATGGGTCTTTATGTTCATGATGGATGTAGCTATTCATGTGATTAACCAACTATCCATATCTATTGTTTGTTTCCACTGTGTAACGGGGAACCATCCATGTGTAGGTCTATTTGCAAATTGCAATGCTCCAAATTTTTTTTTTTGTTTACCCAAACGGTATCCCCCAATCCGATAGGTTAAGGACTAATTCGTCGCAGATCTGAACTCTATTTAAGAGTCTGCCGCTAGCCAATGAATTGCTGCATGCACAAGACAGGATTCGAACTCCCGACCCTTACTTAGGCCGGCCAATGAGTTGCTATAATTGCCCACGAATTCAAAAGGTAGTTTGTTTGACGGGCCACTCTAAGTTCCTCCTATTCTTCTTTTATCTCATAAAGTCATTCTTTTATAAGTCATGTAGTTCAACAGAAATTTCTAAAATATCCTTTAAAAAATCAACTTACAGAATCATCCATTCTTCTTTCGTTGTTCCTTTAACTTGAATTCCTCCTTTCTTTTTGCCTTTTTCTTTTTATTGGATTTGGACGAAAAGATTGAGTAAAAGTTCAATTATAATAATTAATAGAAAAACGCCCAAAGACCAACAAAATTTATTATTTTTAAAATCTAACAACATACTTTTAGCCAATATTTTTAAACATTGATGACTAACTGCTGACAAAAAACAACAAATTCTACTTATTCTCTAACATTCTTCATAACAATGGCAAAGGTACATGATTGGCTTGACAGCCCAAAGAGCCATACTTTCAGGAAATTGTTGAATTATTATAAAATATAAGAACAAAAGCTAATCACATTAATGATAATGCTACTTTGCACAGTCCCATTTTCAGTGCAAAGCAATTGAGTATAAATCTAATTCTCCGAACAAATCTAAATTATTCAGTGCCATCAAAAGATCTACACAATTGCTGGAGTACTTTACTGGCACCAAGTAAGGGGTTTTTTTTCTAAAGTTTTGTCTCGACAAGTACTGGTAATATAATTGCTACAAACAATATGTGCAAACTCATGAACAGAAGCAACTTGCTAAGAGTTTTCTGAGTCACTTGAACCAGCGTGAGCATCTAGATTCAATTCGTCCCCAGCATCATGAGCAATCCTCCATCTATTATAATGCAATAACAGATATCAGCCAAATCAGAGTTGAAGTTATCAGAAACAAAACTTTTTATTTGATCTTATACCTCTCAAGCACACTTTTCCCTTCCTTGAATCTTTGATTTTTATCATGCGCAACAACCTGAAGAAATCCAAACTAGTTATTAATCAACATTGAACTGAGATCATCAAAGCGATGCTGATTGTGTCATATAATCATACAGTATGCAGAAAAGTTGATTGAATTATCTCCTCAAATATTTATTGGCTAAATCTTTCACTACACTGTATTATCTCATTGACTTCAATTCTGCTCTGTTAAACTGACCGTTTGTATGGAAGAAGAGGAAAGCTGAGGTGCAAAGGTAAAACTCACATATTTCCATCCGAGAAGTTGTCCACAGCAGCAACAAAATATGTCTTCAACAGTGTGCCAGCCAGACATCATCATTCTCTCCTCCTGAGGCCCGAGAGTTATATTCACCCTAACCGAAGCCAGAATTATAATCAAGGACATCACAGGTACAAAATAATCATTTAGCAATATGCTAGATACACATTAGTAAGGGAGAAAGGATACTAATAGATTTAAATATTAAATTATTATAGCTCATCGAATTTCTCATACAACCTTGATCAGGAACAAGAGACATATAAGAGAGGGTTACTAAATAATATCACAACTTATTATTTGCAGGCAAAGTGGGGTGATGTGTGGGCCATAAGAAAAACCCAATTTAATATGATCCAAGAATAGATTACTACAGGTTTTCCTTCAGGAAGACTAGGAGGTTTTGTTAACATAAGGTGTAAATTAAACAGAGAATAGCATTTTTATATTTGAAAATGGTCAATATTCAGACAAAGTAATTAGCACCCTATTGAGGATGCTGAGTCATTATTCAACTAATATGATAATGTTTTCTATATAACAGACAAAATCAAAAGGATCCACTCCATTCAACCAGGTGGATAGAGGAATAGATGCCCTTTGGTGATTCAGGGGGAAACTATCAACCTGGTCCAATGCAAAAAGCTTAACAGAAATAAAAGAGATATATGTAACTAAGATTACAGAAAGGAAGAAATGGGAGAGGGAGGAGTTAGGGAAAAACTTACACATTGCTAAATAGGTATGCCCTCCCTCGAAGGCAAGTGAAGGACTGATCATCAGAGGAGAAAAAAAGAAACAAAAAAAAAACAAAAAGGGGAGTTAAGTTAGTCGGGTTTGTTAAAAACTTGAAATACTCACAAAAAAGGTAACTACAATTTCAAAACACAAAATAAACGGTAGCAAGTTATGGTAACTATCAAAAACAAAGCAGACATTACACAGAAGGCAAAAGCTAGTCAATATGAATGAAACTCCAGGTCCTTGTTGCAAGACGAGTGCAATGCAAGGAATGTTATTGAATTGTGAAATTCCCTTCAACCTTAATCAGTTAGACCAAGGGCTGAATAAATCCAGCGCAGAATCAAACTTTGCTCGTTGCAGAAAGTGCAATGCAAGGAATGTTATTTTTATTGTGAAATTCCCCTTGACTTTAATCAGGTTGGACCAAGGGTTGCATAAATCCAGCGCAGAATCAAACTTTGAAAATGACTCAGCCTGAGTAAGAACTCGTGTAAAATATACACACAATTGCATCTCATTTTCAAAAAGCACACCAGGCATCGGTAATCTAAGTGTTGTACAAACAACACTTTGATAACCTATCACATCTATAAGTTGTACAAATTTTCAGCAGAGGACATATTCTTATGCACAGGGAAGTGCCAAGGATAACAATGATATGATGATCTGTAGCAACTATGACTGCAGAATACTAAAATTTTAGAAAAGGGCATGTTCTAAATGGAAGTCAGATAGATGGGGTGCTCAATATGCAATGAGAGAGCAATTACAGCTGCATTACCCATTGGTTTCAGTGATCCACATTCCATATGATATGACATATGCTGTAATCGAATTTGATCAATCTTTTTATCATTGAAAACATAAACGATAAACAATCAACTACTACTCGTAGAACATACACAACTGAATAATCTCCTAAACAATTATGTTCCACGAGTTCAATCAATGAGTCTCAACAAAATTCAGTCTTTCCCCAAATAAAATTCATCATCTGAAATCCCATAACAACGATCACGGGAAAATTTCAATTTTTTTCAAATAATTCAAATAAGAAATAGTAAGACCAGGGAAAAACCCTACCCATGTACCCTAATTCAAACCCTAACCCCCCAAGGTGGTGGTTGTTGCTCTCTCGAACCCAAAGTGACAGTCTTCTCTGTTCTGTTTGCGGAATCAGGAAGGTGGCACTTCATACCATGCTACGGGCAACCGGAAATGCAGGTTCTTTTTTTTTTCCCTGTACAAATGCAAAAGAAAAAATTGAAAAGCAAAATGATGATTGATTTGGTCTCACTCTAATGAGGTCTCTTATATATTCTAAGTTTTTTGACGCATAAATTTATGCAAATTAATAATAACTCAACAAAATATATTTAAAAGGTATATAAAACTAACTCTTAATCAGTAAAAAATAAAACAACTTAATTGATTATAATTATATTAATAATTAATTTTAAATTTTTTAAATTTAAAATTTAAAAAATTTAAAATTGATTAACTAAATATAATTAAAACTTATAAAAATCTTTCTCTTTTCTCTTACATTAGCTTACCCACCTCCAACAATCACATACACAGACCCCCTCTCTTACTGTCAGATCATCTCCGCCTCTCCACCGCGGCCTACTCCTCTTCTGACACCGCTCTGAGCAAGAATTGAAATATCGGATTTCAACCCACAGACAGATTTCAACTTTAGTTGACAACACCAGGACTCTACACTTATTGGGTACTATCTTTCGATTCTTCTGCAATGGAGCGATCACAATCTTGAATGAGTTTGGTGAATTTGGAATCGTCGGAGCAAAAGAGGCACCTGTTTGAAATGCTACCTTTGCAGTTTGATACTCTTACAACTTAATGCACGCAATTCCCTTACGAAGGTAGGCCTTAGCCAGCGAAAGACTCAATTTAATGGCTTTGTTCGCATCAGAAACGGCTCTGGAGCCTGATATGGGCTTGGGCTCTGTCGGCATAAAAAAGAGAGTTGTTGGGATCCAAGTTGATGGCTTCTGAGTAGTAATCGGCAGCGAGGGTAAAATCGTCATCCAAAAATGCCTCTTTGGCTTTGTTCTCAAGTTCCTTCGCCATTCTTGATACTGCAAACTACACACTTGATCTTAACCAAAAGGAGTGGTGGAGCACGAATTATCCTTGAACAATTACAGAAATATAAAAAAATATCCTAATACTTAACAAAAGAAATACCTAATTATATTTTAGCAAAAATAATTAAATATCTATAAAATTAAAAAAATTATAAAATTTTTAAAGAAATAGAGACATTCACATTTGCAATACAAAAAAATTCGAAAAATATATAAAAGAACATCCATTTAGTATGAAAAAGAAACATTCTGATACTTAGCAGAAGAAACATCCATATATATTAACTTATTTTTATTAAGATGAGCTTTGAGGTCCAACCCATGAAAAAGTTGGCAGGAGTTGGTTGAACCCATTAAAAAGTTGGCAGGAGTTGGTTGAACCCCCTCTTGATTCCCTAGCAGAAGTGAATATATTTTCATAATGCGCATGTAAAATCCTGACGTTCCTCTTCTATGTTTGTATTCCGGGTTCCTCTTCCTCCTCTTTCTTTGCATTCTTCTTTCTTTTTCTTTGCGTTCTTTCTTATTCACAATGCTATGTATTTTTTTAGAAGATAAAATAAGAAGAAAAAGATGAATAAGATGAGGAGAAAAAAGAGGAAGAATTTTGAATTATGCAGAATTTATCAGTACAAATTTACCGAAAATTCTTAAACAATACACCTAAATGTCTTAGTTTTTCCTCAAAATTTGTTGGTAGTATTTTTTCAAAAAATAAAAAATAGTTCAGTTGACTCACATACTTTACTATACTTAGAATTATTTATTTATTATCTTATTAGTAACAAACTTAAATAATAATTATATTTATAAATCTTATTTTAATATAAATATTATTATTAAATTTTTATGTTAAATTTTTTGTCCCAAATTTTGTTTCAAGCTCGGCCACTGCCGCCTGCAACTATACAAAAATATTTTTTCTAATGCTGCATTTTTCTTTCTTCTTCTTTTTTTTCTTATTTCTTTTTTTTTAGTTAAATAAATGTAAGTTCATTCTCTTTCAAGTAATTTTACAGTATTATGTCTTTCTTCTTCTACTTTGTTTGATTTTTTTGTTTTTATTCTTGTTAAGAAATAGTAAAACAAGAAGAAACTTGAGAAGATAAAACAAAAGAAAAAAAGATGAATAAGAAGAAAAAAGAAGATGATGATGACGATAAAAAAAACAAGAAGTAGCAAAAGACGAAGAGGAGGAAGAGGAAGAATTTTGAATTATACAGAATTTATCAGTACAAATTCATCGAAAATTCTTAAATAATACACCTAAATGTCTTAGTTTTGCCTCAAAATTTGCTGCAACTACACACAAATATTTTCTCTAATGCTGCATTTTTTCTTCTTTTTTTATTTCTTTTTTTTAGTTAAATGAATTTAAGTTCATCATCTTTCAAGTAATTTTGCAGCATTATGTGTTTCTTCTTCTTTTTTGTTTTATTTTTTTATTTTTATTCTTGTTAAGAAAGAGTAAAACAAGAAATGAAAGATGAATAAGAAAAAAGAAGAAGAAGATGGTGATGATGATTAAAAAAAAAAAAAGAAGAACCAGCAGCAGATGAGGAAGAGTTTTGAATTATGTAGAATTTATCAATACAAATTCACCAAAAATTCTTAAACAATACATCTAAATGTCTTAATTTTATCCTAAAATTTGTTACAACTACACAAAAATATTTTCTCTAATGCTGCATTTTTTCTTCTTTTTTTCTTATTTCTTTTTTTTAGTTGAATAAATGTAGGTTTATCCTCTTCCAAGTATATTTGCAGCATTATCTGCTTCTTCTTCTTTTTTGTTTGACTTTTTTTATTTTTATTCTTTTTAAGAAAGAATAAAACAAAAAGAAACTTGAGAAAGTAAAACAAGAAATGAAAGATGAATAAGAAAAAAAAAGAAGAAAAAGTAGCAGAAGATGAAAAGGAGAAAGAGCTTTGAATTATGCAGAATTTATCCGTACAAATTCACCGAAAATTCTTAAACAATACAGCTAAATGTCTTAGTTTTACCCCGAAATTTAGTGCAACTACACACAAATATTTTTTCTAATGCTGCATTTTTTTCTTTTTTTTTTCTTTTTTTTTAGTTGAATGAATGTAAGTTCATCCTCTTTTAAGTAATTTTGCAACATTATGTGTTTCTTGTTCTTTTTTTTGTTTTTATTCTTGTTAAGAGAGTAAAACAAGAAGAAATTTGAGAAGGTAAAATAAGAAATAAAAGATGAATAAAAAAATAGAAAAAAATATGGTGATGATGATTAAAAGAAAAGAAGCAGTAGAAGATGAAGGAGAGAAAGAGGAAGAACTTTGAATTATGCAGAATTTATGAGTACAAATTCACCAAAAATTATTAAACAATTCACCTAAAGTCTTAGTTTGACCCCGAAATTTGCTGCAACTACACAAATTGAGAAAATTCTATGACAAAAATTTTGGATCAGACAACGTCATCAATATGGCAAAATTTCTACGATAACGATAACAATAAAGATAATAACGATAACGACGATATGTATAAGAAAATGACGACGATGCTACAACGATGATGATCACGATTATAAGGATGATGGAGTAGAAGGAGGAAAATGAAGAAGGATAATAAAGTCCAACAGGAGGAGGTGTTGGTGACGACAATAACGAAAGAGAAAAATAACGAAGAAGAAGACGACGAAGTGTCACGAGAAGAAGAAGAACGTGCAGGGCGTGTGAATGTAAATGATTTGTATGAACTTGTATCTGTAAATGTCTTGTATGTGAAAAATATTTGAATAAGTTATATTTTGTGTTTAAAAAATTATTATAGAAGTATCTATTTTAAAATTGTGTAATAAATAGGAGTGTAAGATAATTTTCAAAAAGGATAAAAGTCAAATTTTTTTATTTTTTCAAAAGTTCTTAAATAATTTTTAAGAAAGTTAAAAATATATCTAAAAATTATACCAAACATCATTAATGTAACTTTTTATAAATCAAAAGTCAAAAAATAACTTTTAAAAATTTTCAAAGAGCCTATAAATCGGTGCGAAATACAAAAATTATTTATTTTTTTATATTTAATTTTAAATTAATTTTAATTTTTTTTATTTATATAAATATTAAGTAAAAATATTTTTTNCATATAATACACTAAGAAGGCATATATATTATACAATTAATTTATTTTAAATTAAAAATAAAAAAATTCAATTAATGCTAAATTAATTACAACGTGTTTCTAAAGCTCTATTTATAGACTAGCCTAATCTCAACGGGTAGTTACTCTTTGTACACCACTTGCAGGAAATTTGAATTTCTTGTAACTGTTCCTGCCGTTCTTGCTTGATGTTAATTTCAAAATTTAAATAAATAACCAACAATCAAATGATCTAATTTAATTTAAAATAGATATAAATATTATATATAGGAACATTACCAAATAACTAATTATTTATTTTTATAATTTTTTTATAAAAATAATATTTTGTCTAACACTAAGTGATAATAATTTTTTGCCTAACAAGATGCCCCCAAGATTTCTCACTTGAAGATATGCAATAATTGAAAGTGAGAAAACTTAGTTGTTTATTGACATTTTTCTTATTTTTTGATATTGAAAGTCAATTGACATTTTAGACACATCCGCTTGACAGATTAAATGCCTACTAGTAATAGACTTAACAGAATTTCTAAGTCTATAAAATTTTTACATTAATAATTGAACTGTCAACGGGGTCTATTCTTTTGCATGAAATTTTTAAGTGTGTCAAATGATATCTGTTCTAATTTCGGCACATTAAATGTGTATCAATTGACCTTTGCTTTGACCTTTAATATTTCAATTAAGAGTTTTTTGACACACACTTTCATTGTTTTAATTGACACAATTTTTCTAACTTCAGAAGTAACAGAATATTAACTTCGTGAAGTCGTTTCTTTCATATGTTAAACTCTAGGTGTCAATTAAATTTGATAAAATTTCTAATCCTATAAAATCTCCACACTAACATTCTAATAATTTTGACTCCAAGCGCTAATAGACTCAACAGAATTTCTAAGTCAATTAGGCTTTTGTATTTATGAAGTACATACCCAAATGTCAATGAGAGATTATTTTTTTCCATTTCAATCTCTTTTTTCTGCACCAAGAAACCAAGAAAATTCCCTGCACTCACACCAAAAGCACATTTTAAGGGATTCATTTTCAATTCATGCTTTCTCATTCTTTCAAATGTTTTTTTTATTTTTTAGATGCTCTTTTTTATCATTTGATTTGACAACCACATCGTCAACATAAATTTCCATAAAAATTTCCAAAATCAATGCAAACCCTTAATTTTCCATTTTTTTCATGACAGGAACAATATTAGAAATCCAGTTGACATACCTTGCTGTTCTTATAAACTTAGCCTTAAGAAGTCTTTCAATCTCTTATTTAATTTTCTGTACGACTTCAGGAGCAAATCTCCTTGGTGGCTGCTTGACAGGTTTAACATTGGCTTTCAATGGCAATTGATGTTCTACTAATTCATGACTCAAACCTGGCATCTCTGCATAATTCCATACAAAATAGTCGCAATATTCCTTCAGAATCTCCACCATTTTTTTTGAAATCATCAGGCAACATCTTGCTCACATATGTTGGTCTAGGATAGTCACCGTTACCAATATCTACTTCCTCCAAAGGATCCTGCACTTCAATCTTTTTTACAGTGTCAGTGTTATTTTTTTCAAAATCTAGAGGACCATCATCATATATACAATCATAAGGTACACTGTCAATGCACCCTTCTCTGTCTGCCATATAGGCTGACAGCCGAGCCAGTTGGCTCGTCAAGCTCATCTAAGTTTCTTCTAAGGCCGTATCTGCCCCGGTCTTAGGGACAAAACAAAATCATTCATATCTATTTTGCACATCTCAATACTTTTAAGATTAAATGCCTTGGTGTCAACTGTCAGTGGCTTGACTCCAAGATTATACATCATGAACTCCACATGTAACAGGTACTATTGTCAGCAAGAACTTCTTCCACTCCTCCATCTTCATTCCAGAAAATCAATTTTTGATGTAAAGTGGATGGAATAGCACCCATTCTATGAATCTAATCACGTCCCAAAAGCAAGTTAAAACCAGCCATAGAAGGAACAATCACAAATAGAGTTGGCCTATTGACAGAACCAACCTCAATTGACAGCAGAACCACACCACTAACAGAAGAAGTCCTTCCATTAAAATCTGTTACCCCAATGCTACTTTTAATCAGATCATTTTCAGTCTTTCCAAGCCTTCCCATCATTCTTTCAAGCATGAGATTGGCAGCAGCTCCCCCGTCAACTAAAATTTTATTAACTATCCTTCCATCAACACGAGCCTTGATATGCAATGGACGCAAATCCTCCTTGTCATTTTCAGTAGGCTTCTCAAATAATCCTCCACCACACATATTGTCATCTCGCAATAAGCATTCGCTTCCAGGGAAGACATCATAACAATCATCTTCTAATGACTCTACTTCCTGGACTTGACTATACTCCTCAGGCAGTATTGACACCACAGCTATAGGTTACTTAACACCAAATATTGCTTCTAAGCTGTCATCAAAACCAGTGTCAAAATTATCAGTAATTAAATCTTCATCTTTTTCTTCCTTGTTTTCAACCGTTACCTTCTTCCCAGCAAGATTCTTCTTTATATTTTTATTGCATTTAGGGTGATTAGAAGAATTGCCTATTTCTGCAGACTTGGCCATGGTTGGCAAAGGAAGAAAATCTACCATGTGTCCCTTGTATGGATCCAAAGGAACATAGTCAAGTATATTCTCTTTTTGCTCAAAAATTGTAAAAGAAGAATATTTTGGAATATTTTGACAATTTGGCCAAAGAGAATAATTAGGAACCTGCTGCATGTTAGGATTATAACAAGAATAAATTGGCTTTGAGGGAATAGGCACATTTTTTGGAATATATATACTACATCCGTCTTGTGCATGATTCATGTTCCATAACTGAGACTCGTAGTACCTGGGCTTAAAAGGTCTAGACTTCACCCATTTGTTTTTTCCTCTTGCAAAAGCAGTAGGTTGATTCTGCATATTTCTCACATTCTGGACCCATTTATTGTTTGAAATTTTGGTGGGAGAAACTCTTGTCTTTTGAGAAAATCCATCAGATTTTTCATCAATCATGACCACAGTCTTCATCTTCTGGCCGATGGGTTGTATCCCAGTATTGTTGACACACTTGTTCAAAGGAGCCTGACCGCCCAACTTTTGTTTTTCCTCGGCTATCTTCCGCTTTAGTTCGTTAGTTTCATTTTCTTTTTCAACAATCTTCTTTCTCAACTCAGCATTTTCTTTCTCTTCAACTTTGTACTTTTCAAACTCTTTTGCAGCTTCCTTGTCAAAAATAGCATTGCACTTTGGGCACATGGCGATGGTGCTGTCAGATTCTTTAATTCTCAACAAAAAATCTAACAAATCATCACCAGGACGAGGATATACTGACTTCTTATCTTGTTCAAAGACTCTCAGGTCTTTATTTTCATCTTTAGCACTAACCATTGTGGCATTAACTTCTACCATGTTGACTGACAAATTGAATGGCTCGACATAATTTGAGTCAGCAGCAAATGGTTCAGTGTCCACCTTCATAGTAGTTTTATCTTCAAACTTCAATCTTCCCTCCTCAATTGTCTTTTGTATCAAGTCTCTGAAACGGACGCAATTGTTAGTGGTATGCGAAAATACCTGATGAAACTTACAAAATTTCTTATTCTTTATTTCATCAGTTGTAGGCATTTTTTTCCTTCAGGTAAAATAAGCTGCTTATCTTTTAATAAAACCTCAAATATTTGATCTGCCTTAGAAATATCAAAAGAATAAGTCTTATTTTCAACTTTAGAATAAGAAGAAACTTTTTCTTTTCCTTTAACAGGCTTCAAAGATTTGCATACATAAGGAGGACCTCCACGCAATTCAGCAATATAAGCCTCTTTCTCATCTGAATCACTACGATCAGAAAAATAATTGGTGTGGCGAAATTGTGAACAATACTTTTTCACAACTCTCATAATCCCCGGTAATGGCTCCAAAAATGTGGTAGCTCAATACCATGGCATTACACAACTTCGCACAACTAACCAGCAAGTGCACTGGGTCGTCCAAGTAATAAACCTTACGTGAGTAAGGGTCGATCCCACGGAGATTGTTAGTATTGAAGCAAGCTATGGTCATCTTGTAAATCTTAGTCAGGCAAACTCAGATGTATATGGTGATGAACGAAAATAACATAAAAGATAAAGATAGAGATACTTATGTAATTCATTGGTAGGAACTTCAGATAAGCGCATGAAGATGCCTTCCCTTCCGTCTCTCTGCTTTCCTACTGCCTTCATCCAGCCCTTCTTACTCCTTTCCATGGCAAGCTCGTGTA
>NC_029781.3:2654427-2655193 GCF_000817695.3 Arachis duranensis | reverse complement strand
TCTTCCTCCAGGGTGTGCTGTTTTTCTTCCTGTTTTTCATTCTGTTTTTGCTTTTTTTATTAATTTTGTGACTTCTCATGATCATCAACCTACAAAGAAGATAAAATAACAAAAGAAAATAATTAATTATAAAACATTGGGTTGCCTCCCAACAAGCGCTTCTTTACTGTCATTAGCTTGACAGAGGACTCTCATGGAGCCTCAGGAATGCTCAGAACCGTGTTGGAACTCCCCAACACCAAACTTAGAGTTTGAATGTGGGGGTTCAACACCAAACTTAGAGTTTGGTTGTGGCCTCCCAAAACCAAACTTAGAGTTTGACTGTGGGGGCTCTGTTTGGCTCTGTTTTGAGAGAAGCTCTTCATGCTTCTTCTCCATGATGACAGAGGGATATCCTTGGGCCTTAAACACCAAGGATTCTTCATTCACTTGAATGATCAACTCTCCTCTATCAACATCAATCACAGCCTTTGATGTGACTAGGAAGGGTCTGCCAAGGATGATGGATTCATCCATGCACTTCCCAGTCTCTAGGACTATGAAATCAGTAGGGATGTAATGGCCTTCAACTTTAACCAGAACATCCTCTACAAGTCCATAGGCTTGTTTTCTTGAGTTGTCTGCCATCTCTAGTGAGATTTTTGCAGCTTGTACCTCAGAGATCCCTAACTTCTCCATTACAGAGAGAGGCATGAGGTTTACACTTGACCCTAAGTCACACAAGGCCTTCTTAAAGGTTATGGTGCCTATGGTACAAGGTATTGAA
>NC_029781.3:2653674-2654190 GCF_000817695.3 Arachis duranensis | reverse complement strand
TCAGTGACATACTCATCCTCTTCAGAGGAAGAATACTCATCAGAGCTCATGAATGGCAGTAGTAAGTCTAAAGGAATCTCTATGGTCTCAGTTTGAGCCTCAGATTCCCAAGGTTCCTCATTGGGGAACTCAGTGGAGGTCAGTGGACGTCCAGTGAGGCCTTCCTCAGTGGCGTTCACTGCCTCTTCTTCCTCCCAGAATTCGGCCATATTTATGGCTTTGCACTCTCCTTTTGGATTTTCTTCAGTGTTACTTGGGAGAGTGCTTGGAGGGAGTTCAGTAATTTTCTTGCTCAGCTGACCCACTTGTCCTTCCAAATTCCTAATGGAGGATCTAGTTTCAGTCATGAAACTTTGAGTGGTTTTGATCAGATCATAGACCATGGTTGCTAAGTCAGAGGTATTCTGCTTAGAGCTCTCTGTCTGTTGCTGAGAGGATGATGGAAAAGGCTTGCCATTGCTAAACCTGTTTCTTCCACCATTATTGTTATTGAAACCTTGTTGAGGTCTCTGTTGA
>NC_029781.3:2651047-2652418 GCF_000817695.3 Arachis duranensis | reverse complement strand
TATCAAGAAAAGATATGATTCAAACATTAAACCTTTCTCAATAGAAAAGGCAACATACTTGAAATGTTGAATCAAATCATTAATTGATAGCAAGTATCTTTGAAAATAGAAAGAAATTGATTTTGAAAAAGATTTGATTGAAAAGATATGATTTGAAAAAGATTTGATTTTGAAAAACTTTGAAAACTTGAAAAAATTTGCATTGAAAACAAAATCTTCCCTCTTGTGCCATCCTGGCGTTAAACGCCCAGAATGGTATCCATTCTGGCGTTTAACGCCCAAAATGCTACCCTTTTGGGCGTTAAACGCCCAACCAGGTACCCTGGCTGGCGTTTAAACGCCAGTCTGTCCTTCTTCACTGGGCGTTTTGAACGCCCAGCTTTTTCTGTGCAATTCCTCTGCTGAATGTTCTGAATCTTCAATTCTCTGTATTATTGACTTGAGAAGACACAAATTAAAAAATATTTTTGGATTTTTAATAATGAGGCAAACCAAAATGCAACAAGAATCAAATAACAATGCATGCAGGACACCAAACTTAGCAGTTTGTATACTACTGACACTAATGAAAATGCATATGAGACACATGAACACTCAAGTCAAGAGAATTTAAAGATCAGAGTAAGTAAATCATCAAGAACATCTTGAAGATCACTAAGACATATGAATGCATGCAATTGACACCAAACTTATGATGAGACACTAGACTTAAACAAGAAATATTTTTGGATTTTATGATTTTGTAATTTTTTTGTTTTGTTTTTTTTTTTCGAAAAAAAAAAGTATCAAAGTTCTTAATGAGAATTCCAGGAATCAGTGCAGTGCTAGTCTAAGACTCCGGTCCAGGAATTAGACATGGCTTCACAGCCAGCCAAGCTTTCAAAGAAAGCTTCGGTCCAAAACACTAGACATGGCCAGAGGCCAGCCAAGCCTTAGCAAATCACTGCTCCAAAAGTAAGATTGATAAGAAATCAACAAGCTCTTGTGGTGATAAGTTGAAACCTCGGTCCAATGAGATTAGACATGGCTTCTCAGCCAGCCAGATTTCAACAAATCATCATGAAACTCTAGAATTCATCTTTAAGAATTTCGAAAAAAAAATACCTAATCTAAGCAACAAGATGAACCGTCAGTTGTCCAGCCTAAACAATCCCGGGCAATAACACCAAAAACTTGATGTTGTTGCCGGATCTTGGCACTGATGTTACCAAAAGCTTGCTCAAAACTTGAACAATCCCCGGCAACGGCGCCAAAAACTTGGTGTGGCGAAATTGTGAACAATACTTTTTTACAACTCTCATAATCTCCGGTAATGGCTCCAAAAACGTGGTAGCTCAATACCATGGCATTACACAACTTCGCACAACTAAC
>NC_029781.3:2633422-2650140 GCF_000817695.3 Arachis duranensis | reverse complement strand
GGTGACTTTGAACGCCGGTTTGGGCCATCAAATCTTGGGCAAAGTATGGACTATCATATATTGCTGGAAAGCCCAGGATGTCTACTTTCCAACGCCGTTGAGAGCGCGCCAATTGGGCTTCTGTAGCTCCAGAAAATCCGCTTCGAGTGCAGGGAGATCAGAATCCAACAGCATCTGCAGTCCTTTTTGGTCTCTGAATCAGATTTTTGCTCAGGTCCCTCAATTTCAGCCAGAAAATACCTGAAATCACAGAAAAATACACAAACTCATAGTAAAGTCCAGAAAAGTGATTTTTAACTAAAAACTAATAAAAATATACTAAAAACTAACTAGATCATATCAAAAACATACTAAAAACAATGCCAAAAAGTATACAAATCATCCGCTCATCAATAATCAACATATGTAACCTTTTTAGAACCTTTTTTAAAATTTTCTTTTTCTTTTTTAATTTGTTCTATTTGTCTTACTTTTTCAGCTAACTGGGAAAGATCTAAAGTATGTTGATTGACAAGTTTCTTTCTAACTCCAAATTCTAACCCATTAGTAGCCATTTTAACAACTTCATATTCTGGAATTGGAGTAAAATATTTATTCCTCATGTTTCTAAACCGTGTCAAATAAGTGTCAATGGATTCTCCTTCTACACGTTTGACAGAGAATAAATCTGTAAGACTAACTTTTAATTCACCTCGGAAAAATTGATCATAAAAATTTCTTTCTAACTACGCCCAAGAATGAATAGAATTTGGTCTCAAGTTGAAGAACCATGTAAATACATTTTTTGTTAAAGAAGAATGAAAGTATCTCATCTTGAGATATTCATTAGAAGCTGCTTCCCCAATTTCAACAGTATATCGAGCAATATGCTCTACTGTAGACTCATTTTCTTCTCCAGAAAATTTTGTAAGAGATTTTAGAATTTTCCAACCCCTTGGGAGCTCTGCTTGTTGGACACATTCAGGAAAATCAGACACAAAATATGGCCTATTTAAGGAACCAACATTAAATCCCAAACGGTTTAAAACTTGTTCAACGTTTCTTGCTAGATTATAATGCCCTCCTAAGTTGTTTTGCCTAAGTCTTTCTAACATATCATCAGTATTTTGACCATGTTTAGGCATATGGACATCATAATTAGGAATTGCTCCACCGTTTTGATTGGCATTATCAAATCTTAAACCCTGGTTATCATTTTCTTCTAAATTTACCACAGTAGCAATCCTGTTAACTTGCCTATTTAATTGTTCAATTCTAGTGTTTGTGTTTTCTAAAAGAGGATTTAAAACTGTCACCATTTGATGAGTTAACATGTTTACTAGATCATGGTGGCTTTTATCCATCTGTTGCCTAATATTTGCTAAAGATCCCACAGTTTGACTAGGTTGATTAACAGGCATTGCTCTTGACATGTCAGGAAATACAGGTCTGGAATTGTCTACCCTGGTGACCGTGGATGTAGTAGAATTAGATGCATTGTTATTTCCTGTATTAATAGAATGTGAAAAATTTTGTTGTGATACGTGTGAACCTGACGCCCCAGAAACAGGTACATTTGACATGCCATATGGATTTTGATAAATAGGATTTTGAAAAGTTGAGTAGAGAGGCACAGGCAATCCTTGTGTCACTATGGAGGGGACATACCACGGTGGCAAGCCATATGGCGGCCACCCCACAGTATATATGTGAGTTGCATTTAATCCTGTATGGGCATGGCCAACGCCATCATGCTTCATTGACATCAAGGTAGGCTCTGCGTTTGAAATCACAGGAGAATTTTCGGATTCATTTCCTCTAATCTCATCACTAGAAGTAGAAGAAGATGCTGCAGAAGTATTTGACATGTCAACTGACGCTGATTTCTTTGGTTCTGGACGCACGAACTTACCACTGCGCAACCACATGCAAATTCAAAACTCTTGATTTTTCTTTTGACAAACTACAATCTATTGACAAGGTCCCACCGGGCGTGCCAATTTGTTTTACTCGAATTTTTCTTCCATTGTTAACAACAAATAAATCAACAATTTTCGAGTTTTGTTTCACAATCTTAATTCAAGGAGCGGAAACGACTCCTTTTGTGGGTGTCTCAAGGCCTCAATTGTAGTTTCGAAAGTAAAATTAAAGATAAAAAGAAAACATGCAAGGTGCCGGAGGCAAAGTAAAATGCAGAAATTAAAAGAGAAAGAAAGAATAAGATGAAGAAGAACAAATAAAAAGTAAAGAACTTTGATTAAAAATAGAAAATAAAGTACAAGTTTGGGTTCAGACTTCAGAGGAAATTCTTAAGATTCCCAGTTTTACTCTGTGATGCCAGAGAGACTGAGAGCGTTTTTGAGTCTCTAAGTGTTTTCCAAGAAGAACTAAACTGATTACAACGTGTTTCTAAAGCTCTATTTATAGACTAGCCTAATCTCAATGGGCAGTTACTCTTGGTACACCACTTACAGAAAATTTGAATTTCTTGTAACTGTTCTCGCACTTCTTGCTTAATGTTAATTTCAAAATTTAAATAAATAACCAACTATCAAATGATCTAATTTAATTTAAAATAGATATAAATATTATATATAGAAACATTACCAAATAACTAATTATTTATTTTTATAATTTTCTTATAAAAATAATATTTTGTCTAACACTAAGTGATAATAATTTTTTGTTTAACAAAAGTATAACTATAAAAAAATTCAAAAATTCTGATAATTATTTTTTATATTTTGTATTGTAGATAAGATTAAATGACAAAATTGATTGTCAATTGATTTTTTAATTTAGGAAGTGAACACAAAAGCTAAATACAAAAATTATAATTTGTTACTCCTGCTAAATAAAAATTTAAATTCAAAATCATATTTACATTAAAAAATAGCTAAACAAAAATTACAGCATTCAAAAAATCAAACACTTATTTTGTGCTTTAAACACTTATATCAAACACACCCGTATTCGTCTATTTCTGCGAAACAAGTCATCTTGTCTCCCACCGCTGCACTCCTCTGTTTTTTTCTCTCTATAGTCTATATGCGTGTATCTCTGTTATACTACATAGGATTCACATGATAAAAATGAGAATAACACGGTCAAATAATATATGTAATATATGTGTATTGAAAACCTCCGGTTAAAAATAATTAAATATTGGTAATAATGATTGGTGACACGATTGTCCAATTCAACATATGGGATAAAGGTGTCAAGTAGAGAACAAAATCCTTAATTATTCTAAAACAAAAACAAATGAGAATACTCAATTATTTTCCCCACTTGCTCATCTGATATTTGACAATAAAGCAGCACGTTGGCATATCAAATCCAAATCAGACAGTAATACCTTATCAATTTGGCTAAAGAGAGCGCAAATCACTTTATTCGTTTTAGATCATTATTATTATTTTAAGATAGAAAATGGTAACGATCAATATCTTTAAACATAAAAAAATAATTAGTGTTAATATATTTAACCATGAAATAAAAATAAGAAAAATGTTGCTATGTAACTTATTTTTTAAAATTTAATTTGTGAAATGTGGCAATGCCAAGGAAAGTGTTGTTGGCGGAGGCGCCGTGTACCCCGCTAAGAGTGATTGGTTTTTACCTATTCTTTGAATTAAATGATGATAGAGCTTGATAACCAAGTTTTTTTTTTTTTTTTATAGTAATAAAAATGTTACTGTTTAAAAGGTTTTATTAAAATCAAATATGAAGTTTTAAAAAAATTCTAATAAAGACTTTTTGTTTCAGATATAAATAAAAGAGTGAACTACTAATTTGATTTTTGTTCATTTTTAAGAATAACAATATGAGATTTTAAAATAATAATGCTTTATTTCGGTTTCTTTTTTTATTTCTGTGATATAAGACAATTTTTATAAATATTTTTTCATTAAGTCTTAATGAAAAAGGTTGACCTGTCATGTTAGGCCTCTGACTTGACATGTTAGTTCGTTGACATGTTCGTTATGTGTTTAATTGAACAACATAAAATAGATAGGGGCTTAACTGTCCACAACTATGTTGTTAAAAATGACGTCATTTTAAATAAAGAAAATTCGTGTATCTCTTTAATCTTGTTCTCGCAGCAATTTCCCCTTCACGCATAATTTTCTATCTCTTCCATAAGGTTTAGGGTTTCTTAATTTTCATTTTCTCCTTCAAAAGTTTCCCCTAATTTCTCATTTCGTTACACTTTTAGCTTTTATTTTTTAAAAAATTCATTTTAATTGCTATTCTCTTGCATTTTTCGATTAAGCTTGTTCCCAATTTGATTTAGCCATTTTCAAAATACCACATGTTTTTGTGTGTAAAGACATCTCCGAAGTATAGCTCGTTTCGCTAATGCTCAAACTAGCTTTCTTTGGATAAAAGGGGAAGAAACGTCGTCTTCTTGTAAGGGTGGCGGCGTTAGGCACCTGCAAAGGGACTCCAACGCTTAAGTAAGTAAGAGTAAGATTATTCAGAGGAATACAAAATGAGCAATGTACCTGTGACTGAATGAGTTACTCGTATATATTGTGTTATTTGAGGTAGTTATTAGTATCTGTATTACTGGTTTGATGGAGTCCTTTGTTGATACTCCGGTATTTGTGATTTTAGTGGTTTTGGTTGGAGAGAATCTTGGGGAGGTTATCCGTTTCGGTGGAATTTGATTCCGAGGTTATTGTTGTGGGTAAGTTCTTAGGTAACGGATCATAGCCTCCAAGCTTGACCTGTTTTGCAAAATCGAGCTATAACAGGTCGAGTTTATGTATAGCTCGGAATCGGATATTGTGGTGGCCCCCAAGGTCGACTTGGTTATCGCGAGATTTGAAAAATATGAAAAGCTTAGTATTTTGGCGGTAACTAAATGAAAGTGTTTGGAAGAGAGAGAAGATATTGGAAAAGACATATGTATTTAATGCACATCGAGTAAGGAAACGGTTATGAATGGTGGCTGTTGATTTGTGAAGTACTTTTTTCAATTGACGGCTGTGGATTTTTATGTTTTTTAACTTGCTTTCTGAAGGTGTGCGTAGTGGGCTAGTGGGTGGATTGTTGGACTCTTAATTATCCATTTGGGGTTTATATTTTTTGTGTATTTGCTAAAGATGAGCAGGAAAGATTAGTAATTTTCACTTAGTTTCTTTTTGTCATACTGCTTTCATTGCATTTTTGGCATGGAGAAAGGAAAAAAGGCTATGTTAGGGAAGAAGGCTAGGAGCCAGGGGAAAAGGAAAGTTGTTGATGAAAAAGATAAAATTGTGGAATAAGTGTGGTTCTGGGATCCAAATGATCCCTTTTGCATGGGTAACTGATTCGGTGAAAAAATGGGCTTCTATTTTTTATGATGATCGTAGTGTGACTCAGTTGGATTTAGCATCTTCGTTGGTTAGGGAGGGTGGTGGTATTAGTCTTAAGTTTTTGCTGTGTAATGCTGCTGATCGCGTATACCACCGTGGTGAAAGTTTCGAATTTTTCTTCATGTATAGTTGCATTTTTGTAGACCTTGATGTTAGATTTTCTTTTTCTAAATTTCAATGTGGAGTACTGATGCAACTTAAATGTGTGCCCTCTCAATTGCACCCAAATTATTGGGCCTTTGTTAGGGCGTTTGAGGTGTTGATGGAATATCTTGAGACCGAACCATCGTTGGAGGTGTTTTTTGCTCTATTTCAGTGTAAAGGTATGAAAAAAGGAGATTGGTTAAACTTGGCGAGTGCTCCTGGTCGAGTTATTTTTAGTTTATATAAGTCGTCTTATAAGGGGTTTAAGTCGATGCTTTTGAAGGTTAGTGCTGCTGAAGATGAGTTTCCATGGTATGTTTATGAATGTTTGCTGGAGAAGTTTCCTTTATTTTGGTGTCCTAGACCTAGGCAGATATTTGGGATGGACGAGATGGAATATAGAAATGAAATGATAGTGAAATTTTTTGTTAACAATGTTTCGTCTTCCGATTTGTTGTCTGTCGTGGAACTTCTTGAGTGGGAGTCTGATAAAGACGTTATGTCAGAGTATATAGGTAAACCTTTGGTTAAACTTTACTGGTTTGTTTTGTAACATTTGACATTTTTCTTATATTTATAATTTTTGCAGTTGAGAAAGCTCTGAAAGTGACGTCTAGCAGTTTGAGGGCATATTTCTGGACGAAAAACGTAGAGCTACTAGTCATGTGAAGGGTCTACCAGTCATGTGAAGGCTGAGAAAGGGACCGAAGTTAATCAACCCTCTCCTATTAAGAAGGTGAGTTATAAGCGAAAGAGGGGGATGGTAAAAAGGAAAAGGTGGTGGACCTGGCCGATGATAAGCTTGGTGGAAAGGATGTCGATTTAGAGCAGGTAAAGAAGTTCATTGAAAATCAAAAGGTGCTTCATGGATATAAGGGGGATGAGGATCTTACCTCATTATGGAGCGAGCACTTCCCACTGTCTTAGTGGCCGATGAGTACGGTCAAAGTCCTGCTGACGTCAAGCTTGTTCATGATGTTGGTGATATTGGCGTTTGTCAATATCTTCAGGTATGATATTTTGATTTGGTTGTTCTTGGTAGTGTTGATTTGTGCTGGTTTGATTGAGTCATTCTTGTTGTTTTAGGTGATGGGAGCTCAGCTAATGTCTATCGGTCGAACTCAAGAGCTAAAACATGCTCGGGATGTATTCGACAAAGCTGCTGTTGATCAGTTGATGCAGGAGAACTTGGACAAAGGGAATAAGCTTCGCTCTGCTCTGGACTTAGTGGATTCGTTGCAAGAGAAGTTAACTGCCGCTGAGGATGCTAGAAAGAAATTTGAAGAAGAGAAGACTACTCTGGAGGCTAGGTTTGTGGTGCTTGGCATCGAGAATAAATAGCTTAAGAATGATAAGGAGGATCATGGCCTTGAGATGTTTGCTGCCGAGTTTGATAGGGCTGTTGAGCAGGCGAAGCTTCTAACTCATGATACAGATTTGTCTGTGATGGATCCGTGCAATGTTGTTGTTGGTGAAGAATTGGTAGAGGATGAGCAAAATGATGGAGAGGGGGAGGGTGAAAATCCAGATGCTTAATGTACTTTTGTAATGGATTAGTCTTTATACACTATTTTTTGTGCATGTATTTGAAACTTCTGGCTTTCAGCCGAGGAACTGTTTGGTGTAGTTGTTTTGGTACTATTGGCTTTTAGTGTTTAGCCAAAAACATTTGGTGTTATTTAACTGTTGGTTTGTGATTGCACTTTTAGTGCGTATTTGGTAATTTATGTTATTGTCTTATTTGAAAATCTTTTTGCATGATTGAAGCTCATCTTATGAGTTAGTATTATTTGTTATGCGACTCGGCCGAGTATGATAGGAAATAGATATGTGAAGTAACTTATAGTTGCTGTGTTGTAAATTTCTAATAACTACAAAGACACAGGGTGGTGTGCCTCATTAAAACCTCTCCAGCAAAACCCAACTTAGGGATAAAATATGGTAGTAGAAAAAAGAGTACATCACCGTGTCTGACTTATAGACTAACTGTAGTACAGTTTTAAAGAATAAATGTTTCAATTATTTGGGAGTGTTACTCCCTCCAGTGTTTGGAGTTTGTATGCCCCTTTGCCAATAATTCTGTAAATCCGGAGTGAGCCTTTCCAGTTGGCACTTAGCTTTCCATGCCCTGATGGTTTTTGTACATCCTTTATCTTTCTAAGAACAAGGTCGCCTTCTTGGAATGTTCTCGGTCTGACTTTCTTGCTATACTTCTGAGCTATTGCTTATTTTGTAGCAAGTTGTTGAAGTGTTGACTTGTTTCGATATTCTTCGACGAGATCCAGCTCGGTTCTTCTGTTTTCTATATTGTCGCCTTCATTCAAGCTTTTGGTCCGAGGAGACTGTAGGGAGATTTCGACAGGTAACATGGCATCGCACCCATACACCAGCCTGAAAGGAGTTTCTTTTGTTAATGATTGTTCTGTTGTGTTATAGCTCCATAGTACCACTGGAATGAGTTCGGCCCATTCTCCATAGTTTATGGGTGTTCTACGGATGAGAACTGTTGAATGATTTTGAAATTTGTTAAGAAAGTTGTGAATTTTTTGTCTATGAATTGTCTACCGTTATCAGTTATAATGGAATAAGGAATACTGAATCTATAGAGTATTTGTCTCCATACAAAAGATATCATTTTTTCGGAAGTTATTTTTGCCAATGGTATTGCCTCTATCAATTTTGTAAAATAATCAATAGCAACTTAAAAATTTAACCTGTCCTGGAGCTGGTGGAAAAGGTCCGAAGATGTCCAACCCCCATTTATCGAAGGGCCAGCTTACCTCTGATGAATGCAATTGTTCAGCTGGGTTGTGAATGATTGGTGCGTGTCTTTGGCAATGGTCACAATGTTGAACCTTATACATGCAATCTTGTTGCAGTGTTGGCCAGTAATAGCTTGCTCTAAGTATTTTGGAGGTCAAGCTTCGTCCTCATATATGCGTTTCGCAAACGCTTTCGTGAACCTCATTCATTGCCAACTTAGCATCTGTTGCATCCAGGCATTTTAGAAGAGGTCTTGTGAAACCTCGCTTGTATAGTTCAGAGCTGAGTAGTGTGTAGAAACTCGCTTTTCTTTTGAATTTCTTCTTATTTTGGATGCTGTCGGGCATTTGACCTATTTGTAGATAATATATGAAAGGCTTTCGCCAGTCTTCTTCCTGTGAAATACTCGAAACTGCTGCTAGCATAACACTAGATTCATCAAGTGTTAATTGAGATAAGGTCGGTGTTTTAGTTTGGCTTCTGGTTGTTGCTAATTTTGAAAGAATATATGCTCTATCATTTTGTTCCTGAGGTATGTAGGAGATTTCAAATTTTTGAAAACCATGAACAAGAGTGTTGACAATAGCATTATACTTTTCTAACAGTGGGTCTTTTACTTGAAAGTTACCTGTTACCTGTTGTACTACAAGTAAAGAATCACATTTGACGCTCAGTTGAGTGATGCCTATTGTGTGGGCTAGTTTGAGTCCTGCTATGAGTGCTTCATACTATGCCTGATCGTTGCTTGCATGGAAAGTGAATTGTAGGGATTGTTCGAAGGCTGTCCCTTGGTCGTCTTCGAGCAATACTCCTGCTCTAGAACCTTTGTTGTTTGAAGCTCCGTTGACATATAGTGTCCAATTATTTGTGGTTGGACTAGGCTCGTCTACTATGAGTTCTGCAAAGAAGTCTGCCAATGCTTGAGACTTTATGGCTCATCGGGATTGGTACTGAATGTCATACTCGGATAATTCGATTGACTATTTAATTAGTCTTCCAGCAAGCTCGGGCTTTGCTAAAATTTACCGGAGGGGTTGTTCTGTTCTGACTATGATGGTATGACTTTGGAAATAGTGTCACAGACATCTGGCTGTTGTTATTAAGGCCAGGGCTAATTTTGGATATCTGACCTCGGCGTGTTGGAGTGGCTTGCTGATGAAGTATATTGGGTACTTTTGCTTCCCTGCTTCTATTATTAAGACAAAACTAATAGCATGATTAGTAACTGATAAATAGATGTATAAGGGTTTACCAAGTTCTGGTATTTGAAGAATAGGGGGTTCTGATAATATGGTCTTGAGCTTGGTAAAGGCCTTCTCACATACCTCGGACCATTCAAACTTTTCTTGCTTTCTTAGTGTCTTAAATGCAGCAAGCCGACCGATAAGTTGCTAAACTTCCTTAACTGTCCTTGGGCTTCTCATGTTTAGCATTGCTTGACATTTTTCAGGGTTGGTTTCAATACCTCGGCATGTGAGCATGAAGCCGAGGAATTTCTCCCTTGGTACTCCGAAGGCAAATTTTTTGGGATTGAGTTTCATGTTGTACATTCGAAGTTGTTGAAAGATCTCCTTTAGGTCATTAATGTGATTTTCCGCATGTATTGTCTTTGCTACCATGTCATCGACGTAGACTTCTATGTTTCAGTTAATTTGGTTAGAAAAGATTTTGTCAATAAGTCTCTGATATGCTGCACCTACATTTTTGAATCCGAATGGCATGACCTTATAACAAAAATTTTCATTGTCAATAATAAAAGCAGTCTTATTCTGGTCAGCCAAATACATTAGTATTTGGTTATAACCGGAATAAGCATCTATAAAGCTTAAGCATTGAAAACCGGAAGAGCTGTCAACTAATATATCGATACATGGGAGGGGGTATACGTCTTTTGGACATGCCTTATTGAGGTCTGTGTAGTCCACGCACATCCTCCACTTATCGTTGTTCTTTTTAACCATGACCACATTTGCTAAATAGGTAGTGTATCTGAGCTCTTTGATGAACCCAACGTTGAGAAGCTTCTGGGTTTCTTCCAAAAAAGCTGCCCTTTTGTCTGTGCCGAGGTGTCTCTTTTTTCTGAGCTATAGGTCAGATTGATGGATTGGTCGCCAGTCTGTGGCATATGACGTTCGGGTCTATTTCAGGCATGTCTGCTGGGGTCCATGCGAAGAGGTCGGCATTTTGTCTCAACAGTTCGGTTAGTTTTTCTTGCTCTTCTTTGTTTAGTGCGTTTCCAAGGTATGTATATTTGCTTGCCTCGTTTGTTAATTGAGATTTTGTGAGGTCATCTGTTGGCATTGGTCGCTCCTGATGGTTGGATCTAAGTCTGCCAATGGGGGTAATTGCTCTGAGTTGTATACTACTTAGACGTACTGTTGCTCAGGTTGCCTCAAATATTCATTCTTTAGGCTGGCGTTGTAACACTACTTGGCCTCTCTCTGATCTCCATGAATTGTTACTACTTTGTTATCTTGTGAAAGAAACTTAACACACAAATGTACAGTGGAGATAATAGCATTGAAGGCGTTTAAAGAAGGTCTGCCTAGAATTATATTATAGGGACTTTTGCAGTCGACAACTAAATATTGTATGTCCATGGTTTTATAGTTAGGATAATTTCCAAGTGTAGTTTGTAACCAAATATAACTTCGTATTGGAACTCACTCACCTGAGAAACCTACCAGTTCCCCCGATGATAGTTGGAGGGCTTTATTACTTAGCTTCATTTTCTGGGATGTTGAGTAGAATAGGACATCTGCGCTACTCCCAGGATCCATCAAGACTTTCTTTACCAATGATTCTCCAACCTGTGCAGATATGACCATTGGGTCATCGAGGTTGCGGTCTTTCGCTTTGTAGTCTTTTGGTGGGGGTATGAGATCTTTGGTTTGTCTGGGTTGATAGGTTGGGACGAATTTGATCCCGTTACTGACATCATAGTTCGGTAGGATCTCTTCCTGGCCGAGTTGGTATATCCTCCCCCTGCAAAGGCACCAGAGATACAATTTATTATTCGACGTGGTGAATTAATATATTCATTTACCTTCTTCCTTTTATCTGGAGAATTGTCAGTTGTTTTGAAATGTTGGCCAAAGTCTTCCGCATTCCCTTTTCATCCTTGCGTATCGATGTATTTGTCTAATAGGCCTTGTCAAGCTAGTTTTTCAGGTAGATCCTTTGCTATGACACAATCATCTGTCGTGTGTCTGTATTTCTTATGGAAGGTGCAATATTTGGATTTGTCCACATATCGCTGGTCTTGGTATGTGCTTGTGTTGCTTGGAGGTTTGATGAGTTTTAAATGCAGAATGTCTTTGATGATGTCTTCTCTTTTGGTGTTGAGAGGAGTATAACTGTCAAACTTTGGTGTGAGTTTAAATGATCCTTAGTCTGTACTGTTGTTTGCATACTTGTTTTGTTTCTCATCCTCCTTGCTTGAGGTAGGCTTCTCTACTTTTCGCTGTTGTCGGAATTCTTCAATTTCAATTTAGCTTGTCGCTTTTTCTCAAAACTCAGCTAGGGTTTTCAGCTTGGTTATGACTATGGTTTCTTGGATCTTCCCGAGACAGAGGCCACTTTTTAGGGCATGAAGATGTACTTCTAGAATTAAGTTAGGTATTTCTATAGTTGCTTCAACGAATCTTATCATGTAGTCCTTCAGGCTCTCGTGTGGTCCTTGCTTTATGGTGCTCAGGTAGTCAAAATTGTGCACGTATATTTTGGATGCAGCGAAGTTGTTGACAAAAAGATCGGCTAACTAAAAGCTGGAAATAAATCCTTCGGGTAGGTTAAAAAACTAAATCAGGGCGGTTCCATCTAAGAACGTTGGGAAAGTTCGACATAAATTGGGTTGGATTCTTTATTCATAAACATAATTGTGTGGAATTTGGTGACGTGGATATTGGGATATCTTATCCCTTCGTAAGGTTTCAAAGTCATTGGTAGGGTAAAGTTCTTAGGCATTTGAAAGCTAACAATCTCCTTCGAAAAGGTGTTAGTTCTTTTCGTGATTGTTTTTTGGGGGAGTTGGTATAACATGCTTAGCCTCCGATGTATGCTCGTCATGGTCGTCTTTGTTTTCAGCATTCTTGTGCTCTCCTCCCTTGCTCTGGCTGTGTTGTTTCTGGCGTAAGAGTTCGACCATTTTTTGGTTTTCTGTTCTGAGGGATTCATTAATGGCCAGAAGTCGGCCGGGTTAGCAAAAAAGAGAAAAAAGTACAGAAAATATTTTCAAAAGTTGTGGGGTTAGAAAGCGGGCCCCACGGTGGACGCCAAATATTCCTGTGGGTAAAGACGTCTCCGAAGTATAGCTCGTTCTGCTAATGCTCGAACTAGCTTTCCTTGGATAAAAAGGGCAGAAACGTTATCTTCTTGTAAGGGCAGCGGCGTTGGTCACCTGCAAAGGGACTCTAATGCTCAAGTAAGTAAAAGTAAGAGATTATTCAGAAGAATACGAAATGAGTAACGTACCTGTGAATGAATGAGTTACTCGTATATATTGTGTTATTTGGAGTAGTTATTAGTATTTGTGTTACTGGTTTGACGGAGTCATTTGTTGATACTCCGGTATTTGCGGTTTTAGTGGTTTTTGTTGGAGAGGATCTCGGGGAGATTATCCGTTTTGGTGGAATTCGATTCCGAGGTTATTGTTGTGGGTCAGTTATTAGATAATGGATCACCACATTTTTCTCCTTTTTGTTGTTGCTTATTATTAATGGACATTTTTTAATTTTTTTTTTGTTTTTCTTTTTTTAGATGACACAGATAGTGATTAATTGAACCGTGAAGAAGTTGCAGTAAGTGGTGGAGGGAGGGAGGGAGAGTGAGAGAAAAAAAAGAAGTGGTGTTGTTTGTGGAGCAACGAACATCTTTTTCTTTTCTTTCTTCTTCAAGCCAACTCTTCGTACAGAGCATACTATAACACTTCTACCTTTTTCATTAACACCTTCTCTTCCATTCTTGCAAATGGATGTCGACCCATGCTCTCTATTGCTGCTCAGTGTGTTAGGATTTAACAAGTTACGAACAATTCCAAAAACGAACAAGAAGAAGTTATAAAAGATTTTTCTCTATTAAAAGCGACGTTTTTTTAATTATGTGATTGTGAAAGTTAAGCCTCTGTCAATTTTATATTGTCCAACTAAACACATAAAGAGACATGTTAGCGAATTCACACACTAAGTTAAAGGTCTAATGTGATATGTTAGTTTTTTTTTCCATTAAGACTTGACAAAAAAAGAAAAACACCTTTAGAGACTGCATTGTATTATGAATGTAAGGAATAGGGACCGAAGTAGAGTTTTTTTTATTTTAAGAGGTTACGTTGTGATTTTTAAAAATGGAGAATGACCAAATTGATAGTTTACTACTCTAAATAAAAAAAAAATACCTTTTTTATTGAAGGTGATTTAATAAGGTAATATTTTTATTAAGTATGAAGAAAAATATATGGAGGATGAAAGGTTGAGGGACCCACAAGGGCGGGCAGCAAAAGTAGCAGCCGGGGAGGTACTACAGACTACAGTTACAATAGGCGTTGGAGTGGGTCCCACTGGTGTTCCCATGTTCAGGTAATACACGTGCATGCCAAATGCTATTATCTGCACTGCACCGGTGGGCCCCTTCTGCGGCAAACCCTTTCCGCCTCCATGCTCCTTATTGCTTCATTACTCCTTCACTCCCTTGTACGCGCCATCCTTTTCCCAATTCCCACGCGCCTCCATCACAGCGTTACAGATGCAAATATGCATGGCTATCATTCTGTTGGTTCCAATTATTTTAGTGCCTTTGGCTGCAAACAAAGTGCGCCAAGTCATGGCAAGTTGAGAATATATAATCTAATTTTATTTAATTATATTATTTTTGGATGCGGATCTGCGGATTACACATGTTATGCCATGCCAATAGACATGCATCGATTTCCATTTGACATTTTATCTCCAAAAGTGAATGCATGTATAGTTCTCGCGTTATGTCTCCATTGTATTGGACCATACACTAAGGAACCTTTTTTATTCCAAGTTTTGTATTTGAGGCCTGCCTGATTCACATTATGAGTTGAACATTTCAACTACCAAACTTAGGATAGTATTTACTAAAAACAAACCCAAATTGAAAGCATTGACAAATTAAAATGAATTAGCACCGCCAGTCTAATAATTTTTGTTTAATTTATACGGCAAATTAAAAGTATCCCATTATTATTATACAATATATGGTGCGTACAAAAGAATGGAATGGACGGTGTTGGCAAAATTGGTAGAAGTGAGGGCACAGGAGAGGACCACAAAACGAAAATCAAAGTTTGAAAACGAGTGTATGTGCTTTCTATGTATAGTGTATACCTAGCTAATAGATGATGCTGCAGTGGTTGGTTCCCTAATAGGAATGTGAATTCAACAAAAATGGTTTTCGTTTGGTTGCTACCCAACCTATCGTTACCAACTTACGTGTCCTCTTTGAGGGACCTCTTACAATAAGTCGGCAGGCGCACAATGCAAGCTGCCACCAGCTTAACCCTAAAGAACTTCTTCATCATAATTATTACCATATTTTATTATTTTTATTATATAAAGCGAATTTAGCTTATATTACGCGATCATTGGTATACATATGTTCTTAATCTATTTATGACTTGAGTTTTGTTTCAAGATCTATGTTGCTGTATATTAAATCTGAAATTAGCAAATTAAAATTAATAAAGCAAACAAGTGGTATGAAGGATGATTAGCAGAGATGAGAGATGAAAAGCATGTGTGTACGTATAGTATGATAGATACTGATTGATTCAAGTGATTTATAGTTGAACGTCGTATAGTTAGAAGAAGGGACAAAGATGAGGCAATGGAATAAGGCCACGTGTGAGAGGGAGATGTAGATTTGAATCCCCACGCTGTATTAGGCATTGGAGTCAGCTTCAAAACACAACACGCAATAGACATCTGTCACGTGGCGTCCTCTCCTCAATCAATCATTCACCATTCATTCCCCTTCTACCACCACCAATACTCCAACCAGTCTGGCCGCCTCTTTAACAACACCCAATTAATAATACACGCACTTAAATGGATCATCAAACATTTTCATATTTTCATCTTACTACTATTATTGAAGCCAAAAACTGCACTGCGCTGCAAGTATTAGTTTATTACAACTGATTCATGATCATCATTAACAAAAACTAGTGGCAGTTTCGTAATTAACATTGGGGTTTCCGGAACAACAGAGATCCAAACGGGATCGTTTAGTTTCCCAGTCGCAAAAAATTGGACACAACAATAATCGCCTATCTATTCTATTCACAAAACGATTACCTCTTCTTTCAAGCCATCTCTTGTGGAGGAGGTTCGTTCAGGTCTAGAACTAAGCCTCTTCCGTGATTCTTAGCGACATCGCCGTCGTGCTGGTTCAGATCAATCACCGACGAAGAGTCCGAGTCACTCTGCGCTCCCGCCGCCGCGGGACGGTTATAACCAAAACCGAACTGGCCGTGACCAACCATGCCGGCGCGCAGCACCGCGTCGAGGTACAGAGCCTGCTTCGCCGCCGGCATCCGGCAGGGAAACACAGCGAACGGCTGCTGGAATGGGAACCGAATGGATCCGGAGAATCCGGCTCCAGCGGGGGCCAAGTTAAGGTCTAAGGGCGACGAATCAGCTGCTGCGGTGGCAGCGGCGGAGTAGGAGTCGCGGTCCCGGCTGGAAGATTCGACGGTGCTGCTCTGGCTGGGGCTGCGGTTGTTGTTCTTAACGACGACGATGTTGTTATTGTTGTTGTCGTCGGAATCAGGAAAGGGGAAGTTGGTCTTAGCCTTTGGGCCACGGAACTCTCGGGCGGCGGCGTCGTATGCACGCGCTGCGTCCTCGGCGGTGTCGAAGGTGCCGAGCCAAACGCGGCTCTTCTTGCCTGGATCTCTGATCTCAGCAGCGTACCTTCCCCATGGCCTCTTCCTAACACCCCTAAAATGTACCTCTTTAACGCCGGCGCTAGCTTTGCCGTTAACCTTAACGGCAGCCGTCTTATCCCTGGGAGCCATAATGAGTAATATTAATTTTTGGTTTTGGTTGGGAAGAGTGTGGGTAAGAGAGGGAATAAGGTGTAGAGGAAACGGGGGAGCAAGTGAGCGTTTATATAGAGATACGAGGCATGGGCTTATGCGGTTATGAATTCTGATGAATGATGGATAACACGATGGAGAGAGTCAACAAGGAATTTGACTGTACATATGCTGTGGTGTGCTGCTGGTAAGAAAGAGGCCCAAATTACGAAACTAGTCCCCGAATTACGTGGCATGTGGGTTGTCTACATAGCAGACAATGCTCTCTCTCTTCCTCCCGCACCTTGTTTCTCTGATACTTCCTTTTCTCTTGCTAATGCTTGGGTTCAATGCACTCTCTCTCACGCGCGCTTTTTTTAATTTATTTTTAATGTTGCATTTAGTTAGTTATTAATTATTGCTTTGTGGTA
>NC_029781.3:2632755-2633263 GCF_000817695.3 Arachis duranensis | reverse complement strand
CATGAGATGGGCGATGGGGTACAGTACGTAGAAAAAGTTGTCGGCGGAATCATGTGTCTCGCCGCGTGACTTGATAAGGTACTAGTATATGTAGTAGTAGTAGATCCATATTATAATTAAAATTAATTCTAGCAGCTTATAGGAGTGAGAAGGACTGATTTGAAATGAGGGGATGGGAGGGGCCGCATGTATATGTATGATGGCTGCTATTGTTTATGCATTGCCAATTTGCCATACATAATGGACATATGAATCTGCGGCGGCACTTAATTACAATTATTAACTATTTGCATTATTTTATTGGAATTTTTTTACATGTTCCTTTTACTTTATTGGAACATCCATGCTCCATGTACGAAACAGGTAGTTGTATTAATGTTTAAAATAATAGACAGAAAATGACTAAAAAGCACATGAAATAAGAGAGGAAAAGTGAACGGCTGTAGTTAACTTTAGAGATAGCATTGTAGCTTCTTTTTTTTTTTTTTAACTTGTTTGACGGCTTGGG
>NC_029781.3:2624009-2632715 GCF_000817695.3 Arachis duranensis | reverse complement strand
CTTATAATCATGAAATTTGTTAAATTTGTTTTCAAAAGTAATTGGAGGGAAAAATTTGAGTTTAAGCTTAAAGATTCTACTAATTAAAAAAAATTTAAATAGAGAATTAATTGTATTTTATCTAATATTTTTTAAAATTATGTGTTCATCTTAAATTTTAGACTGTATAAGAGAAGTTTATTCTTAGAATAAGAGGATTAATTAAAAAAACAGTTATCTTTAACTTATAAATGTAAGCAATTAATTAATATATGCAAGTAATTTTAATTTAAATATAACTTTTTAAAATAATTTAATGAAAATAGATTTAATATTAAAAGCAATTAATATTTAAAATCTTGGCAAATAATATGCATTTAGTAAAATAACATGTTTTTAATATAGTGGAGAAAATCGGATTAGTAAGTAAGTATTATATGTATAAAATAAACAAAATTAAATTATAAAATAGTATTATCTCATTATATAATAATAATAATAATATTCCTATGAAATAAATAGGCAAATAAAATATACAGTGCGTTAGTGCCAAAGGGAGTCATTTGTTTTGGAGAAATGAAAAGGAGACAAAAAAAGATTAAAGTTAATAAAGAGAAGGAAGTCATCTGTTTAGAAAAGTGCAAGATTATAATTTCCTCTCTTTTTTGTAGGCTAAGGAAACAACTCTTCGTCATGGTGCTCTAAAAAAAAAACCAAAATCAGTCAATACATTTTTTATTCAATCTCATCCTTATAAATATTTGATTATATATTAATGCTTAAAAAGAATAGAATACCAATATACTAAAAAAAAGTACCGTGGTACATGTAAAAACTTTCCTGTTTTATTAATTAATTGGAATTGAAGAAATGGGTAGTGGGTAGTGGTTGACACGCGTGCAGTTACGCGTCTTGACTGTTGCATGTATGTGTGTTTCTTCCTTGCTTCTTCTACGTACGTATGTAACACATTCTTGTACTATATGCCAAGCTACTTACCGTAGTACTAACTCATATGTCCACACTGTATGTATGTATCTATGTATGCATGCGTACGTATGTATATAGGGTCAATGAAAAGTATGCCATTCATTGATAATCAAATTTGAGTATGGAGACGTGAAGCAATGAATACACGTGTATTGAAAAGTTTTCAAGTATATGGATATGTTTCAGTAATTTTTAATTGTTTATTTTAATTATATATTACATATATTTTTTATAAGATTAATTGGTAAAAATTATTGAAATATCGATATACTGGTACATTTACAATTTTTTCATACGTACATATGTTACATGTATGTATCTGGTGATTCCAATTTACGCCGCGCGCATTAAATTCTGTAACGTTGGAATCATGTACTATTGTTTTTATGTGCTGCTGACGGTCAATTATTTGTACATTAATTATACTACACAAAAGTTTTTAAACATCGTGTTCTAATAATTTTAATTAATATATATTATATATAATTTTTATAATTAAAATTAATAGTTAAAATTATTAGAATATTAGTATACTTATCTAATATATTTAATAATTTTTTTATAGTATAAATTATCATGATGTATATTCACAATAATATTTTTAATTAAAAGGAATTTTAATTAAGGAACACTGCAGTTTAAGCCTCTAATAAGATCACCACAAAATTACAGGCATATCAGATTAGGAGCATGTTTGGAAACAGAGAAAAAATATTTTCTTATAGTAATACGTATAATAAAAACTAATAATAATTTTAATCCAAAAATGATTAAAAATTAAAATTTGTTGGGTCAATTTAAGTGTTTACTCTTCAAATAAATATCTAACCTAATTTAAAACCACACATGGATGATGGTCATTTTCATGAATTAATCTACATGATGCGCTCACTTAACAATAATATTTAATTGGTTCTTAAAGTTGTCTGTACAAAATATAGTATATAAATTCAATTTAAAAATGAATAGCTTTTTTTTTTTAGATGGATACCCTGCGTGTTGGGATTGAATATAGATTAATTTAATTTAATATATTAAAAGAATTGAAAGAGATTTGTATTTTTAAACGGGGGAATATTTGAACTAAAGTAGTTGGTGTATCCTTATGAGCAATCGATCAAAATGGACTTTGTGTAGCGAATTTTATTGCCTAACGATAATGAGAATAACGTTTACTACATGAGTTCATTTTGCCTAATTCTAGGTCTAACATCTAAGGAAATTAATTTCTCATATATAAAGTTATGTAGTATATATATGTATTAAAACGAGGAAATATGTGTGTCAAGTGACACGAGGAAAACAAATTGAAAAAGAACCAAGTAAGAAGATTAATTCAAATACCACATAGTCAATTTTCAACCAAAGGCCACCATTTTCTGAGTTCCCCACCGAGCGTACACGCTAACTATAGCCTAATCAAAACCCTCCAGCTCCAAGTAATTAAGAAATAGACAAGCTTCATTTATATACGACAAAACCAATGGCCATTATTCACATGTCATTTTAATATTTCACATACGTTCATACTATATAAAATAATACTATATATGTTTTTAATAATATTGATTTCATATCACTAATACTATAAGGCATAAGGAATCGTACTTTAGGGTTTTAAAAATTGAATTAAAAAATAATAATTGATACCATAGGACTATATATAGTTATCTAAAAGAAGAACATGTTGAACGGAGAATATTAGCAAGATGAATTATATATTTAAATGTGGTAAATTGATCTTAGGTTAACCGCTAGCTAACCTTTATTATTATGAAATTAATCTCGCTCATACAATTTTAAAATATTATAAACAAATGTAGGCAATTATAAATATTTTAAAGATTTTTATTGAATACGCTGCAAGTAGTCTTTATACTATTATTAATATCTAATATCGAAGGAATAATTTAGTCATATACTATACCCAACAAATAATAATACTTAGGAATATGAGAGTATCAATCACCTATTGGGGGAAAAAAATTGAAGATATGCGATAAATAAAATTGAATAAGGTATTTTTTTTGTTGAAGTTTGTATTCGAAAAATATTTTTAAATTTTAATTTATTTTAATTTTATTTTTGACAAATTTTAAAGAAAAAATATATTTTATCTAATAAAATATTAAAATTACGACATGAGAATTTGTGGGGTCCAGAAAGAAGGCATGAGAATCCATCCACATCCCTTTTACTCAGCAGCCATCCATACGTGTCAACCACTAATTACGACATGGCATAAACTTTGCTCATCCAGCAAGCTTGACCACATGACTGTCACGTGTTTCCCTTTCCCACTTATTGACTTTGACTACCTTATTGCCCTCCTATTCACATATATATGCATGCTCTTGACTTGATTCATTTTTGGAATAAAAATATAAAATGATTCTTTTGGTTTTTTTTTTCTGACAATGTACTTGTCAGGTAAATTACTAATTTATGACAAATTTAAATTTTATTTAAAGATTTGTTATTGATTAATAAATTATTATATATATAAAATAATATTCGAATTCGTAATACTTATTTAATTAGACTAAAAAAATACAGAAATATTTGATAACAAAAAAAAATTAACAAAAAATAATCAGAATTTGTCTTATTTAGTATTTATTAATTATTAATGTTACAGTAAATTTTAGAAAGTTAAATTTAACTGTGTTTGTATAGTTTTATGGAGTATTTGAGAATGTTCTAGATGGTTACGAAACATTCTAAAATATTATAGAAGATCCTGAAATATCCTAGAAAGTTCTAAAAAGATTTTAGAAGATTATAGAATATTTTAAAAGAGTGTAAATATATATAAAAATATGAAAAATAATATAGAACAATATAAAAATATTTAAAAAGTAATAATAGACAAATTCTAATTTTTTTTCTACCTAACATTATTCAAAAAATAATTATTAGATCAATCTAACTTAGATTTTTTTTAATTTATTTAACAAGAAATATAATATAATAAACATAAATGTGGGCTGCTAGCCTGCTACTACAACTGAGTTTCATTATTACAGCATATGTTGCATGCTGCCTTTTCTTTCTTTCTGAATTGTTTCCGTCCGAAACGCGTTGACCATATTAATTAATTAAACTTGATGTTAGATATGTTAAGATTTGTTTTGAACTTCGAATCCGTATGCATCAGCACAATCCTATGTAAACTTAACACATAAGTTGTTATTATATTCCAAGCAATTATATGTGAAGGTAGTGAATATGGTGAGGAACAGATAAGTTAGAAATATACATAGTTGACCTGCCACGCATCTGATGAAAATAACAACGGCGTTGACTACTCCTTAAAAGGAAAATTCCAATTAAACTAAACAAGTAATTGTTGATACTAGAATAATTTATATTTCAAGAGAAATTACTCAATGAATTTCTTCTGGACTTTGGAACTTCTTTGTTTTAGAGTAGCTTAATACTAGTATATATATGAAATAAAAGAGTGCAAGAAACGTCACATTCCACCTAGGCATTAGAGAAAGTAAGGCAAAAATAATAGAGTCATAATAAACTATCCATATACAGAACACAAAAGCAGAAATAGTTTAGAAAACAAAACATCCTTATTATTACTAATCCTTTAATTTCATCGCTTAAAAATCTTGGTCTCCTCTTGAGAAAAGTCAATTTGTTTTGTGTTTGGAAAACAACATGTGCCTAACCAGCGTGTATTTATGGAGTAGGTTTTGTTTTTTTATGCTCTATGTAGGTTGATCGAAACTGGCCCAAATTTAATCTTGCTAAATCTATTACGGAATCTCAATAGATATAGATAGAGCTAGGTATAGGTATCATGGTATATATAGGTTAACTCGTTTAATTCATAATTCGTACCACTTAAATATGCAATTTTAATAATTTTTTAGAGGAGTGCTAAGTGCCAGCATTTTTATTAAATTCTAGTTAGCACTTAACTATTAAAAAGAAATTGAATGATTCTATATTATTAAATGCAATCTCACACCATTAAAAATAATATTAATAAATAATTAATAACTAAAAACTATAAAATCTGCTAATCCTTAAACTTTCTCACTTTTTAATTCGCACCATTTAATTTATGGGCTAAACGGTTTAAACCCGCCGTTTAGGAGACCAAATTTTCTTTTTGGTATTTTAGCGGACCAATCTAATAACCTAGTGTAAATATATATAATATTAATAAAAATATATTTATATGAGTTAAAAATTAATAACCTATTTAAAACTTATTTTTTTCACTTCAAAATTTATTCTTTAACTCTTTAGTTGAACTTAAAATTGGCATAAATATCAATTTATTATTGTGCAAGATTTGTGTCTTCTTCTGTGATTTATTTTTTTGTTAATTTTTTAGTCATAACTCATAAATTTAATAATAGTAATACAAAAACAAAAAACAAAAGATAGAAAAAAAATTTGCAATTTGAACTGACTTGTAAAATCGCAGACCAACGCTATGCAGACACAGGCCTCTCTCAAAACAGCTTATATATTGCTAGTTTAGTCCTGTTCAATCTGTTAATACTTAGCCCATTGTGATTTAGGCTAAACGACATAAGCCTAATTGATAAGAATTTCGGTCTTTTCTTGAAAAAAGTCAATGATTATTTCATTCACAACTATATTAGTAAAAGTGAATCTTTAATTTATATAGTTGATTGAAAGTACTACTGTACAAGGAATATCAAATTGAGTGTTATAGTTTGGGAAGATTTTCAAGTATACCATCGTATTGGTGTATCAGTGATTTTTAACCGTTAATCTTAATTGTATATATTATATATATTTTTTATAATTAAGATCAACGGTTAAAAATTACTGAAACACCGGTATCACAGCACACTTGAAAATTTTCCTATAGTTTGTGTTACTTAAGCAAAAATGACTTGCAAGGAAAGCAACTAACATTCTAACAGGCTTTTCCCTGTTGCATGCAGTTCATGTCAATCAGCTGCTATGCAAGAACAATGATTTCTTGTGCTCTGGCAAAGTTGTCCATAGGCACATTATCACCAATTATTCTTATTGCTTTATGTACAAATCATTAATCATATAACAGATTTAGACATCCATGTGTGAAATATCAAGAGTTATGATATTGTTCATAATGAGAAGTGGATCTCACGCATACCAAATTCACTTAATATTCTAATAGAATATTACTGTTATTTGTGTTTATTTTGGTTCTTACCATAATCTCAATTAAACCACTTCTTGTTCTTCGTTCTTGTTCTTTTTACCTTTTAGAATTTTGTTGAAACCAGCGTAGCTAAAGTGAACAATTCAATAAGGCAGATAATATAGATAAGTAACAAGTTTTGAGGAATTGAACAAAGATTGAATAACGTTCAATGGTAACTACAAATTGAAGAAATATATTTATGTATGTACTGTTAGAAACAAGAGACCAAACTGTTCTGTATGTTATTCAGTCTGATCAAAAGTACAATATACAAGGGTATTTATAGGTGCTAAATGAATCAAAGTAATAAAGACATAGAATCCTACAATTAATATACAGATGCTATATAAATATAAACGATCTAAATTGATTCTAATAATTCTCTAACATGTACAAAGCCTAAAGACAGTTGCAAGTGGTTGCACATGGAATTAACTTTGCTGAGTTGTTGTCTTCAAAAATCTACCACCCTACATACCCCAAGAAACTGCAATCGAAGATGAAACAGAGAACAATCAACATGTATGCAATAGAGAGAGAATTGGAAAGGAAAGGGTACCTGAGAGATCTGAGAGCAAGGTGTTGACTGAGAGCATGGAAGAAGAAATTGGCACCATGAAGGAACACCACGATTCCTGTGCATCCCAACACGAATAGCTCCACCATCATCTACTTTCTTCAATGAACCACAAAACTCATCACTAACCACACTTATATATTTTGGATTATTGGTAGTATGTGTTGGAGGGTGGGGTCAATTGGATGACTTGCATTGCAGGTTATATAATATATTCTTTAATGGAGAGAATGATTGTGCAACAGCCATATATATACATACATACAGATATGGCAAACACACAAAATAAATATATACACCTAAGCTCAGAGGTTTGGACCAATCTCAATTATATTACCCCAATCATTTCAAGGAAAAAAAATATCTGATATTCAAGTTTATAAGGAAGAATATTTATAGGTGCCTTCCATGTCATTGTTGCTATAAGTACATAATATATTTAACAACCATCATTTTTTTAGAATATAATTATATTAAGGCGAATATTGAGTCCATTAAAAAAACAAATCATCAACAGTTTAAAAGTGATTATTTTATTTTTTATTTGGTTGGAGGGGATCAACATTACTATGATTAAGAGAAATGATATTGCCAACTCATTTTGCAAATAAAGCTAGTATTATAAAATACCAATCAATAGCTTCACAATGCTTTCTTTAACTCAAAATTAATAGTTTGCCTTTCAGATACCATGGATGTGTGTTGCACAACTGAAATAAACCATAAATAATAATTGAATCACCAATTTCCTTTTCTTTGCCTGATAGGGAATATGATACAACTTCAGCAAAAACTGACTTTCATAATTCAGCATTAGTAAATATATTCATATATCATCAAAACTAAGCCAAAAGTGCCACTGCTTCAAAAATATGAATGAGGCCAACATTGAATAGGCACTGTATCCTAATGATGGATGCAAAATGTAATATAAGTTAGTTTGATTAATGATTAGTCTCTTTGATTTCATTTCATTGGTCTCCTAACAATGCTGAAAGGAACAAATCCTGCACAAAACCGGATCTCCCAGCAGCTTGTCTCATCCTTTTCTCTCTCTCTTCACTACTCAATGTCAATGAGGGATCAAAACTGCAAAACAAAGATTTATCAAGCAAGAACTTTGATTGTCTTTTTATCAGAAAAGGATAATGAAGAGCACCTTGATTTCCAGATATGTACAGGTGCCGGATTCGAAGAGGAATCTTCAACATGTGTTACCTCAGATTTACAAATTTCTTCTGCTTCCAAAGCAGGGAAATTAAAAATAAGTGAGGATAGTAAGGGATCAGTAACAGCATTTGTCACAGTACTAGTGCTGCTTGTTCGGTATCCACCACCAAGAAGCACCTGCAAATGAGCCTCGCGAAGATCTCGGCCCAACAGAGACAATGCCTGACTGTTAGGAATGGCAACTCTTCTTAACCTTCGTCGTCTCTGTAAGTAATCTTCAGTTAAGGGAAACAATTACAACTTAACATATATGCAGTTAATTTTATCTGAAGTTGATAGCTGAGAGCCGTTAGATAACAATTTAGTCAAACCTGTCAAATCATTTAACGACTCTCAGCTATGAATTTCTACCATCAGAATAACCACAGAAAGGATATTTTGAACAAGTGTGCATGCTGGAGCGTTATGTGACTCAACATATCCCGCGCAACTTTAACTGAACATATCGGACAAATCTGCATGATAAAACAATAAATCATGAGTCTATCACATGTTATAACCATGTTTATGGATCACTTATAATAAGTCCTCTTTGACAAACAAGTTCTAATACTCCATCCAATTATATTTATATACATTATTGGCATTCTTTAATTTGTACCATAATAATAAGGATCTTGTGCTAGTTTAACCCAACCCCTCTTGTTTTGTTATGATTTTCAATTTACACAACAAAACAGATCCATCATTGACTTCCATTATTATGCACATGTAGATAAAGGTTCCAATAAATTTCAGAAACAAG
>NC_029781.3:2609096-2623960 GCF_000817695.3 Arachis duranensis | reverse complement strand
GATGTCGAGCTCCACATAGCAATAGGGGCATGGAAAATCAGGTCGAACCCCATCTTCCATATCAAAATCATCCACTCCTAAACGATCTAACAGTGCCCAAAGATTAATCTAAACAGAGGCAGGAGAATGTGAGAAGAGAGAAAGAGATACGAACCAAAGTGGGAAGGTTGGTGATGGTGGTGAAGGGCATGGTGGCGTTTGGCGGCGGCGATACGCGAGGTCCAGAAATCAGAATCCATTTGTTGATTCAAGGATTGAATGTTAGAAAAAAAAAAAAGGTGGTAACTTGAATTTGCTGTTATCTAAAAATGCTGAACAAGAGAGGTATGCTTCACCTTCACGAGAGAGAGAGAGAGAGATTTGTTGTCTCTTATTGTTTTTGTGGCTTGCGACAACGTTGGATTTCATGGGAAATGTGTTGCCGCTGTTTCATGCCTTTACTTCACCTTGCAACAGTTACTTATAAAGTTATAAGCTTAATTTTAGTGTTTTTTTCAGAGTAAAGCTAGGGAACCAAAGCATATCAGCCAAAATCCAGCCAAATACCTTTGGATGAATTCAAAATTTTTACGAGTTAATATATATGGATGTTTCTTCTACTAAGTATTAGAATGTTTCTTTTTCATATTAAATGGATGTTCTTTTATATATTTTTTGAATTTGTGATTGTTAGAAGTAGATAGATTAATATGAGAAAAAAAAAAGGTTTTTATAGGTTTTAATTAGGTTTACTTAATCAATTTAAAATTTTTTAAATTTTGAATTTAAAAAATTTAAAATTGTTTTTTTTAAGAGTAAAGCTAGGGAACCAAAAGCATATCAGCCAAAACCCAGCCAAATACCTTTGGATGAATTCAAAATCTCTACGAATTAATATATATGGATGTTTCTTCTATTAAGTATCAGAATGTTTCTTTTTCATATTAAATGGATGTTCTTTTATATATTTTTCGAATTTGTGATTGTTGGAGGTGGATAAGTTAATGTGAGAGAAAAGAGGAAGGTTTTTATAGGTTTTAATTAGGTTTAGTTAATTAATTTAAAATTTTTTAAATTTTAAATTTAAAAAGTTTAAAATTAATTAATTATTAATATGAATTAATATAGTTTTGTTTAACTTTTGGCTGATATGCTTTTGGTTACTTATACTTTTCTTTTTTTTAACGATTAAACATCACGTTTCACTAAAATTAGTTTCCAAATAACTAGAGTGTAAGAAAGTAAGGTGTAATGTTCAATAAGCGAAAACGTGACAAATGTAATATTAAGATTGCATTTGTTTACGAGTACATTGAGAACAGAATAGAATAAGATATTGATGGACAAAAATATAAAATTTTGTATTCTCGTATTTTGTGATAAATTCAAATAAATTATGAAAATTTAATTTATTTTAATTTTTTTATTTAAAAAATTTGAGATGAAAAATATAATAATAAAAAAATATAATTATAAAAAACTAACAAAAATAATGAAAAAAATAAAAAATAAGTTATATCCCTTGTTAGTGTCTTCGTATTCTTCCTGTCAAGATGAACACAAAATATATTAATTTAGTGTTTCTGGACATATTGTCTTTGTTTATGTCTCTTCAAATACGATTTTGTGTCTCTATATTCCTACTTCAGTGTCCTTCGTAAACAAACGCAGTCTAAAAAACTTTAAAAACGTGCATATTCCTTAAAAGTAATTTTTTTGGGGTGTCTATATGCCTTAAAAGTAATTAATTCAAGTAATTACTTTTTTTTCTATTACTCTATATTTATCTAATTACTTAGGAATTGGTTCTCTTTTTCTATTATCCAATATATCTTTCCAATTATTTAGGAAGAACTAAATATAAAAGGTGAAAATTCAATCGTATTGAATCGTAATATGAAATTGATAATTAAAAACTGTTAAATAATAATTTTGTTAAATGATAATTTAATTAAATCTGTAAAATTATTATACTTTATATAAAATTACCTTTACTTAAATTTCTACCAATATAGAACTATTGAGGTAAAGATTTAGCAAGTTAGCATGAAGATTGAAGAATGGAAAGACTTATAGATAAGTCACGCGAGACACTTGAGGATTGGTTGAGAAAGGACGTGTCACTTGGATTCCAACAAATAAAAAAAAGTGATTAATACAAAGAAGTGCAATGGACGGCTTTGTAAATGATCCATTAACTTGGGAGCTAAGGAGCAGACACAGATCGATCCTTCAGAATCTGAAATCAATGGAAGAAGGAAGTGACAGCAGCAAACACAACAAGAAGAAACCAACCAAGAGAAAACCAGTGTTCACCAAAGTGGATCAGCTCAAACCTGGTACCACCGGTCACACCTTGGTCGCTAATGTTTTATCTTCAAACACTGTTCTCCACAAAGGAAGACCCACCCCTCCCTCTGTTCGCCCCACTCTCATCGCCGAGTGCCTCATCGGCGACGAAACCGGCACCATCATCTTCACCGCTCGCAACCAACAAGGTCTTCATTTCACTACCCCCACCCGTCTTTGTCATCCTTTTTGTTCAATTTCGGATCTTTTTACTTCCCCGTTTTTAAAAATAGAAACTTTCTATCTGGGCACTGTTTTATCTCTATGATTTTTACAGTTTCTACTTTGGAAATGGGATCTGCATTGTATTTATTTGTACCGTGTTATGGGAGACTGCATTTGGGACCTTGGAATCAACCTGCTTAGAAATTAGATCACAATCCATTTAGTCCCTGAGAAATAAAAATGGCTTACAGTCTTTGATAATTGAAAATGTCACTCCTAGAAACTATATTGGTTTGGGTTTTGCCTTAATTGGATTAGATGGATGTAGATTAGTAGGCTCACGAGTCATGACTCAATTTGCCATCCCTAGTATAACTTGTTCTACCCAAGGATGTGAACATTAAAGATGGTATCCTGATCAAACAGTTTCTGGGACTGTCTGATGATGCATGAGTGATGATATATATGATAACAAGTGATAAAAATGTGATGCACATGAACATTGTATAAAAAAATTTAATCTTCTTCTCCCCATTCTCATTCTTTTCTTCATTCACAAAGAAATCCTAATTAGTAATTGGTTTTTGTTCTTTGCTGAGGCCATACTGCATATCTGTATAAGGATTTTACATTATGGAATGCCTTCTTATATATCATCATATTTCGGATATCTGTCACTTGATTGGTAACATGGTTAAAATTTCTTATATGAAGACTGGAACCTTAATGTGTCAGTTATTTATTATGTCCCGGTTGTTGTTTCTGTGCAGTTGACTTAATGAAGGCTGGAACCACCGTAATTCTTCGTAATGCAAAGATTGACATGTTCAAGGGTTCAATGAGGCTAGCTGTTGACAAATGGGGCCGGATCGAGGTAACTGAACCAGCGAAATTCACAGTGAAAGAAGATAACAACCTCTCTCTGGTTGAATATGAATTGGTGAATGTCGTTGACGAATAATTCCCATAGAAGAATGCAAAAGAAAGCTACATGGTTTGATCTATGGTGCAATGGATACTGTGAAGGGTGAAACTTAACTGGTGATGGATGGATGGATTGGTATACTTTCTCATTTTAATTTGCCGGCATTTTCCTTTCAACACGCTTGACATCATTTAGGGTAAAAGTTCATGGCACTTGAACAATCTTGTGTGCCAAGCTATATATAGATTTGCTACTATCTTTATCAGCAACTGTATCCAATGAACTTAAAAGAGAAGTATCTTATTGTGTTAATATAATCATCGATATATCGAATTGGACTTGCGAACGATGTTTATGCTTCTATTAATTAGTTATGTTCCTGCCTCAACTAAGAACATAGTTATTCAAAACGGAAAAAATAAATAAATAATCTTCTATGAGGAGATTTGTAGAATAATAAAGTAAGAAGTTAATTCTTGTTAAATTTATAATTTTTATGATATGTGAGTCTTGCAACTTTGATTCAAGGGTAATAATATTCTCATTTTAGACTAGCTTGATTCATAACTATTAAAATTTTTGGAGTTTAAAACAATCGGGTGAGGAAATCAGAAAAACAGTTATATCAAGACATTTGGGATATACATAAGATGGAACCAGCTTCCTATAGAAATATCCCATCCGGTCCCTGATAATTACCTCGAAAGGACAACGAGGCCCCTAAGAAAAAAAAACACCCAATCCGGTCCCTGATCATTTTTTTTTGGACTGATTAGCCCCTGTGCCAAAAAAAACAACGTTGACTTTTTTTGGCACAGGGACCAATCGGAAATGGATCCTCTCCAGTTTTTTTTAACACTTGAGGAAATGCAGTGTAATCTCTCACCATTAACTTTATAAGTGGGGCCAAAATTAAATAAGGTTGCGGCAGAAGGTAGGTTAAGCAAGATCACAATAGTGAAGGCCATTTTTATGGTTTTCTTATTTCATTAGTTTGCGTGTATATTAAGCAAACTTTGATGTGCTCCACGTTGTTCGGCGTTTCACTTGATTGGATTACGCTGGACTAGTTACCCAAGTCTGGGTAAGCCTTGCTTGTATTACAAGGTTGGAAAATAAATTATTGTAAATTGCACTTAGAAAGTGTTTCAACAATGTTGAAATAGAATAATAATAATCATACCTAAGTCATGATACCAGCTCTGGATGCTTTACAGTTTTAAGTCTTGGGTGTTCTCACAATCAACCAGAAGAAAATCCTCTAAGCATGTCTAACAATGTAAACTGAAATCCATGCAAAGTACGAGCAATGCACCGCATCCAAACACAACAATCATCCATCTAGAATTGAAAAACAAAAGAACTTAAGAAATTCAAATATATTTGCTTTCATAGTCAATCACAACCAGAAAGGTCAATATGATCCATAATCCAAGTTTTACAAAATCATTTATATCCAAAACATAAACCTATGGATTAAGGCAAAGCACAGTAAATGGAAAATGAAGAAACATTACACGTCAAGGTCCCCAAGCCTAAAGCCCAACAGCAAATGATCACGACCCTAAACAAGAAAACAGCCAGGTCAAAATGAAGAGTTGCAAAAGAAGAAAGAAAAATCTACTTCCACCAATCTGTTAATGCAAAAAGTACGAATTGAATGTTGTATCTATTATTATTTCTATTCAGTTAGAAAGGGAAGTAAAATCACAAACATCGGGTTTTTAACACATTATTCAGTTATGTCATCTGGGAACTTGCTTAAGATAATTAAACAGTTTCTTAATCATGATAACTCAAATTTTTGTGGGAATGGTTAGCAGACAAATTAGTCTTAGTTTAAAACTGCAATATCATAATGAATAAACTATGGTTTTAGACAAACGGGAATAAAAGTGAATTCCAAATCTGAAAAAAAAAAGTTTGACCACCTTTTCTAGTTGCATCTACATTTAACTTTGCTCGAACCCTCTGTCAATCATCATACATCATCATTGCAATCTGAGTGAATACAATCAATCAGTGTGATTTTTGTAGAATTATCTCTAGTGAATGTTGATTCATAATGGAGGTGAAGTTTAAATCAAATTCTATGCCATAGATCTCTTTGCATGATCACACAATATCACCAATGAATTTAGCACATAATATTAAAAGCCTAACAATTAACACATCAGCAGCCAGAAAAAATTGAAAGGAATTATATTATTTTGTGTAAACAATCCATATAATAACAAACTAAAATCAGAACGAAAATGGAACAGAGTGCACTAAATAAGTAAACATAATAAACCATAATAACTTTTCCAAGACAGATAGAGACAGCAGGAGATGCTCAATAAATCAAAATGAAGCTCCTTTGTTACTGCTTACAAGAATTCGCTCCAGACCAATTATAATTCAGGGAAACTACCACGCATACTGTTAAGTTGTTCAATATATCATTCCACATTCAATTTAGAAATCTCATCCTCTCAAAAACCTATGGAAGACAAGTTCTCAATGCTTCAAAACCCAAAATTTGAAATAAATCCATGTGACACCATCTTTGATGCTTGATCTTCATCTAGTCTTCTCTTGCCCTACAAAGGGGAAAAAATGCACACCTTTACTTTGAGAGCAAGAGAGAGCCTATTTTTCCTTTAGAGAAATAGAAGAAATGTTTGAAAAGCAAAAATATTTGTTCATATCCACCTACATTTTTCATCTTCAAAGGCTGATTCACACAAAAACTCCATCCTCGTATTAAAGGGGTACAAATAAGAAAAAACAAGAGAAGACGAAAGATTTTGTAACAAGTGAACATTTTTTTGTAAAAGAGAAGATGTTTACATTTTGTTTCTAAAAATTTTATATTTTAGCACACCATAAAGTTATTAGCTTATTCCAGATCCACTTTTTATTATTTCTGACAACATAGCAAAATCAAGGAGGTGAAGGTACCGTATTATAAGTTTATAACAAGCCGAACTTTTCAATTTTCATAGTTGTCACAAAATCAATTTTCAGGACAAGTAGAACTACTTATGCCACATTGGGATTTTAGCAATGAGTACATATAATAGTCTTCAGCTTTGTAAAGCCAAAAATCTTTTAGCCCCTACATTCTACAATAAAAATTTCTTCACCAAATGAAAGATGAAACCACACTTTAAAAAACTCGATGACCCAGCCAGTATAGAGTTTGGTATGATTTAGGAAAGCATATCAAAATTCTGGGAGTTCAGCTTCACAGCAAGCATCATTCAACAACCCTTGACATGTCCAACAAAAATACAAATCCACAACCAACATTTGTATAATCAACCACCTCATATTTCGGAAAAAAAAAAAAGAATCATAGCTTGTGTAATGAAGAACTGAACAACACAATGAAACAAACAAACAGCCACAACATCAGCATCAAGAAGTGGAGAGCGTAGAGGGAATACCTTCAGGGGTCCAACCATAAGAGTGGCGAGATACAGAAAGCATGGAAGTGAGCAATGCCGAAGCAGTGGCAGTGTGGTAAGGAAGCATCGATTCCACGCAGCTACTCAACTCCACTGGCGACCTAAAAAGTAACCGTAATTCCACAAAATAATTAAACTAATTGTGTAAAGCAATCAGGATTAGGGTTTTGATGTAATTCAACATAAAGTGGGTGAGGTCTTGGAATCAATTGATTGGTGTTACCTGAAAATGCGGTTAGAGAGTGAGCTTTGCTTCGGGACACGAAACAGCGGTTCGGTGGGCCTTACTCTAGCTCCGGAAGCTAATCTCGCCGTCCCGGAAGTTCGAGAGGCGGCGGAGCGCAGAAATGACCTGGCGGCTGACGCGGCGGACATCGTCTTCTACAGAGGCTCTTTAGCATGAACGAGCTACGATGGGGTTTTGTTTTGTTTTCTGGGGTTTTTCTTTTTCTTTTTTTTTTTCTTTCGATGAGTTATAGGATTGAGTTTTACTTGGGCCCAAATTTGTAAGAGCTATATTTTGTATGTGATGACTAATATGTACAAGTGTAATAACCGTGACAAGGTTAAAATTATAATTTTCAATTATTTTATTAAAATTAATTTAAGTTATAATAATTTAATTAATAAAAAAATAATATATTATATGTTTAAAATATTTTTTAATTTGGTATTAAGTATATCAATTTTAATATAGTTATTAATCGTTTTTATTAATTTATTTTTTTAATAAATTAGACATATATACTTAATATCAAATTAAATAATCTAGTAATATTTAAACTCATCAACATATGTTATATATTATTTTATTGTGAAGTAAAAATATATAAAAATTAACTCAAAATGAATAATAGAAAATTACTAGAGAATTTGAATGCACAAACTTTTTTAATAAACAATAAATAATTTAAAAATCACTAAAAACAACTCAACACTCTTTTTTTATGTCGGCAAAATATGTATTTAAAATAACATTATGATCATTTTAATATTCTCAAAATATAAATATGAAATAAGAATGTATTATCAATTAGTGTCTAAAATTTCTTAATTTTTTTAATTGATAGTAATAAATTTTAATAAATTTGACTAAGAGATTTAAAAATTATCTTTTCATTATAAGCTCTAAAAAATTTATCTATATACCACATTCATCGTACAGTTATCTTTTAAATGTCCGTAATCTTACAATAGTATTTGTAGACCATCTTTACTCTTGATAATGCAACATATTAAGGATAGAGAGTAATAGTGTACAAGAGCAGTGTGCAAAACTGCATTACTGTCTTTCTTGATTAGTTACTAGTGTCTTTCTTGATAAGTCTTTAGTTTCAATAATCACTAGCCATGTATATATATAGCAAACTTGGCTTAGCAAGTGAGTAATTCTGAAATGAAATGAAACTTGATTACTCTCATTACAAGTCTTTGTCTCTGTTTTAATTTTCCTTTTCCTTTCAAACCTATCACTGCTCTTTCTCACAGAGTTGAGCTTACTATGCTTTTTTTCTTTCTCTGAATCTTTTATGGTATCAAGAGCCTATTTCTTAGTTTTAGCTCCACAATGAAAATCATTCTTTCTGATTCAACAAAAAAAACCTTCTCCCTAATTGTTGAAAAACTAAATGAAGATAACTATTCTACATTGAGGTACCTTGCAATTCTCATTATTGAGAGTCTTGGTCTTGAAAATCATCTCGATCCCTCCAAGATCCCTGAGCAGTTTACAACTGATGCTACCAAGAAAACGATAACAAAATATGAAGAATACAAAACCTGGCGCCAGAGAGATAGAACTCTCATAACATGGCTCGTTGCTTCTATGACTAATTGCTTCAAGAAAAAAGTGATTCATCTCTCAAGATTTTCTGAAGTATGGGTGAAGATTGATGATTAATTTTAGGCAGCCTCCTCTGCTCGCGTTCAAAGTCTCAAAAGTCAATTGAGATTGTGTAAGAAAACAGGTTCCGCTGCTGATTACTTGTCCAAAATTAGAAGAATTGTTGACTCTCTATTTGCTGTGGGATATGAAGTGCCAAAAGATGATCATCTTCAGGCTATTATTGAGGGTCTTTCAGAAGAATATACAGTGTATATTTCTTCCATAACAGCAAAGAGAGGGTCTTTTAGGATTGTAGAAGCTGAAGCATTTTTGCTTTCCCATGAAGAAATGCTTGAACGCTTCAAGAAACCAACCTCTGGCATGCCTATAGCCCATTATGTGCAGAACCCTTCTCAAAATTTTGATCCCAACATAGGTAATACTTTTAGAAGAGGACGTAGAGGTAGAAATAATAGAGGAGGAGGCAGATTTGGATACAACAATAATAACACAAGAATGCAATGTCAACTATGTGGAAGGATGGGTCATGTCGTATGAAACTGCTATCATAGGGTTGATCAGTCTTTCAACCATAATTTTGGAAACCCTAACTTATTTTCTCAGCCTCCCTACCTTAATGCTCAACCTCCACCACCCCCTTCAAGTTTTCATCAACCAATTGCATATCTCACAGGCTTTTCCTCCTCCATAAGTGATGCTGCCTGACTTGCAGATTCTGGTGTGAGCCATCACTTGACTCCTGATCCATCCAATTTGCTAACTTTCACTGCGAGCAACAATGACTCCAATCAAGTGTATGTAGGCAATGGGTCAGGTATTGCCATTCAAAACTATGGTTCTTCAATTTTGCATGATCCATATGCTAATGTTACTTTTCGATTACAAAATTTACTCTATGTGAAGGATTACCATGTGTTCATAACACGCAGCGGAAGAAAAGAAAGTAATACTTAAAGATCTATTTTGTGCTTAAATTTTATTCAAATAATATAATATATAGTAGATCAAATCTAAATACCTGTATGTACGCTAGTAAAAATCACTTTTCTCCTTCGATAGTACGAAGGCGCTATGCGTATCCACACCGAGACCAACCTTTGCTGTCAACTCCTTAACCAATGGACATCTGATTTAAATTGAGAAACCTCTTGCAACTCTTTGCACACTATAAAATTCTTCTCCAAGAATTAGGCTCACATATATCTATGTGTGTAGAGATAAAGGAATAAAATTCTTGTTATTCTATTTTATTTCTCTTATTCCTCTACTCTTGACATACATATATATAGTATGAGATTTGTTACTGATTTTAAATTTGAATCTCAATTTAAATTTAAATCATATCTTAAAATTCTAAATCTGAATCTTACAAATTTATGAATCAAATCATAACTAAATTTGAAACAGAATCAGTTAGGATCTCATCCAAATTTAGAATTCAAATTTAGAAATAGAATAACTAATTATTCTCAAATCTCACTTAATATTCTCAATTATCATACTATTATTATATTATTGGTGCTAGCAAAGAATATAATAATATTCCATTTGAATTAATATAATTATTTATTTGATCAAATCAAAATAATAATTAAATAATTCTACAACAAAGATTAGAACACTCATTAGTGTGTGATCCCATAAGTTCAATACTAAGCGGGTAGTAAATTAGTCATACTAAATTTACTAATCAAGGTTGGCGTCTAACAACACTCCTCAACGACCTGATAGTTTGAAGTAATCTATTTTTACTAAGAAACTCAGAATAACAAAGTATAATTGCTTCCATCTTTCCAGCTCTTGGTTAACCCTTAGAGTATGGTTTAATTGTCAAACTCTAACTTGGCACAGGATTCGGTGGTCCAGGAACCTTTGGACTACTTAGTGGTCCAAGTAGAAAACATGTTTTTAGAGTTTTTTTATCAATTGCTACGTAGTTCTTGAACTAATTTTAATTACAAATCAACCCCATATATTTTATTTAATTATAAAAATAGTTTTTTATTTTATAAATTATTATTTTATCAATTATCTATTATATTTATTAACAATCAAATACAAAAATAATAACCAATTATATCCTCCATTCATCCTAATAATTCCAATTGATTAAATAATTAACTTTGATCTCGTTACGTTCGTCTATGGCTTCCAAATCGTGTTTCCTTGAAATTCAATCGATTGGTTTTTCAAAACAATCGATTGAATGATAACTCAATCGATTGGTTTACACTATATCACAAAACAATGGATTGAAAGTTGTAAGGTAGAATGGTAAAAAGCTTATACCAATCGATTGTTTATACTTTCCAATCGAATGAATGCCTCAAAACAATCGATTGTTGTTGTTACTCAATCGATTGAATTCACGAAAACAACATGAATTTTCCAAATACAATCGATTGGAAAGTGATGACATTGAAGTTTTAGCCAAATTCAATCGATTGGTAATGTAATCCAATCGATTGGAAGGGGATAAAGTTGAATGTTTTGCCAATTTCAATCGATTGGTAATGGTACATAAAATTTATAAAACGTCAATGATATTTTTTTTAAATTAATTTATAAAATTTTTTAGATTTGTGTCTTATGAAAAGTAAAAAAAATTATAGTAGAGTAAAACTTAGCTGAAACCAAATAACATAGTGTAACACACATCTTTGATCAATATTAAAAAAAAATTAGCCTAATTATGTACATAAAATCCTAAAAAATACAGTTCTATCTTTTTTAATTAAGTTAGCTTTAAAATATCAATAATGTTTTTTCATGTGCTGCTTTTAATCTAAAATCCTAGAAAAAAATTGATTTAAAATATTATAATGTTATTATATTGGCACAACACTTTATTTTTGTATGATAAATATAAGTACATTTTTATATAAAGTATTTAAAGTATATAAAAATGTACTCCTATTATAAAAAAAATATTTAAAAAGTCATTAAATTTTTATATGTTATTAAAATTTAATAAATACAAGTACATTTTTATATGTTATTTTTAATTCAATGTACTAATAGGAGTTAAAATTAATTTATATTTAATAATTTTATACTAAAATTAATTTACTATAATTTTGTTTTATACTTCTTTTAGTATATTTTTTTATATTATATAGTATTTTTTCTAATATCTTATTGTACAATGTGTAATTCGAATTACCATTTGATTCGAAATGTGAGTAATTCGAATCAATTTGATTCGAACTTCCTCCTACTCACGTGTTCCTACTAATTCGAATTGATACAATTCGAATTATGCTTTTATAATTCGTTCTAAGTTGATTCGAATTACTTGTATGCAATGGTTGGGAATAATTGGAGCTGTATTGATTCGAATTATTAAAGAATGTAATTCGAATAAAGTTGTTTCGAATTACATTAAAGTGTGCTTTGGTGAATTCTTGTATCAGATTCTTGTTTGGCTTATATGCGTAATAAACTTCTCTCCTTGGCTTAAATACGTTTTTTACTCTCAGTTTTATATTAACTCTAAATATATTAAAAGAATTTACTCAATATATTCTAACATTTAACTAACAATTCCGCTACGTTACCAACAACATTTCTGCCAACATCTGCCAACTCTTGTTTATTATTGTGTTTAACGGAAGTGTCTTTGTGGATGTGTCTAATAAAAATATTTTTTTTATGGCGGTGTCTAATAAAAGTATTTTTATATATCTATTTTTTGGATATATCTTTTTATACATATATTTAAAATATAATAATTAATTATTATTGGTAATAAGTTGGCAGATAGTATATTGATAACCTATACTTTTCCTTTAACTAATTGCAAACACTTATTCCAAAACATATTTACAAAAATTAGAGCACTGGTTACTAATATTTTAACGAAACTAAATTTGTGCATAACACAAATAAATAAATTAAGCATACTTACTACTTGATACGCTGCTACCTTATCAATATCATATACTTTTTGTATTTTTTACTCTGCCTTACTTGAATAAAAGCAAAAGGTACTATTGATCGGCAAAATTAATTTTATAAAAAATTAATTTTATAAATTACCAATCTATAAATTAATTTTATGTATCATTACTAATCGATTGAAATTAGCAAAACATTCAACTTCATCACCTTCCAATCGATTGGATTACATTAACAATCGATTGAATTTGGCTAAAACTTCAATGTCATCACTTTCCAATCGATCGTATTTGGCAAATCCATGTTATTTTCGTGAATTCAATCGATTGTTTTGAGACATTCATTCGATTGGAAAGTATAAACAATCGATTGGTATAAGCTTTTTACCATTCTACCTTACAACTTTCAATCGATTGTTTTGTGATATAGTGTAAACCAATCGATTGAGTTATCATTCAATCAATTGTTTTGAAAAACCAATCGATTGAATTTCAAGGAAACACGATTTGGAAGCCATGGACGAACGTAACGAGATCAAAGTTAATTTTTTAATCAATTGGAATTATTAGGATAAATAGAGGATATAATTGGTTGTTATTTTTGTATTTGATTGTTAATAAATATAATAGATAATTGATAAAATAATAATTTATAAAATAAAAAACAGTTTCTATAATTAAATAAAATATATAGGGTTAGTTTGTAATTAAAATTAGTTCAAGGACTATGTAGCAATTGTTAAAAAAACTCTAAAAACATGTTTTCTATTTGGACCACTAAGTGGTCCAAAGGTTCCTGGACCACCGAATCCTGTGCCATGTTTGTGCGTCGAAAATGATCCCAATATGACAGTCGCAGGTCAAAGGAAACTCTATTACTATGTTCATTTTGAGAATATCCTATTGACAAATATGCAGTAATTATAACCATTAGGAATTCTCAAAGTGAGTCAGTTCAATGGTCATATCTCTATATGCACCATCTATATATGTAATTTAATAAATGAGATCTATTAATCTTCATCCAATGAAGACCAATATATATATATTGGTCTTTCCAGATTATTAATGTCCTTTTTAATAATCCTATGACCAAGAACAATTTAAATTAAATTATAAAAAATTTATTTCTCAATATTATGATCACTGTCACAATGATAAATCTCTAAATTTAATTAAGGACCTTATTATATTAACATTTTAATATAATAATAACAACAAATTATTTGACACATGATTGATTGGATTGTGGTCGTACTACTTATTCCCAATACTATGTACTCCAAATTTCCCAAAATCTACTTAGTGTTTCTAGGTTTGCAGTTGATAATGGTGTCTTTTTTTAATTCTAGCCTAATTTCTGCTTTATTCGTGATTAGACTACAAGAGAATTTCTCCTACAGGACATAGCTAGGAATTTGATATATTCCTTTCACAATCTCATAATTCCTAGGCATGCTTGAGAGAAATCTACTTTGTCTTACAACTCTACTTATTCTCATAAACTTTTTAGTAATAATTATTCTTCTATTTCAATACAATGTAATTCAGATAGGATTAGCAATCAAGAAACCAATCCTCCTAATTTCTGTGCTTTTAACAGTTCTTGTAATCAGAATAGTAATAATACAATCTTGTGGCATAAAAGACTTGGCCATTGTGCAATAAAAACAGTTCATCATATAGTAATGAATCAGTGTTCTATTTCTATCTCTAATTTTGGATCATCTTTACAATATATATGTGAAATTTGTCCATTGGCTAAAATGCATAAACTTCACTTTAATGAAACTCAAACTACATATCATCAACCATTAGAATGTGTTTTTGCTGTTCTTTGGGGACCTGCCCCAGTTAATTCTATAAATGAATTTAGATACTATGCATGTTTTGTTGATGGTTTTTCTAAATTTACAGTTATCTTCTTGCTTGAAAATAAATCTCAATCTTTACTAACTTTTCAAAACTATAAAAAGACTTATAAAAAAACAGACAGGACACGAGATTAAAATTTTACAAAGAATGCTTTGACTCTTAGATCTAGACTCACGAATCTTAAAAGAAACACTATATAGTTTTTAGTAGTACAAAAATAATTATATAAATTAATTATTGATATCAATATCAATTTATCACTATTAACATTAATATCATATTTATGACAATTAGAATTATAAATTTATGTTTATTTTTTTTGTTTTTAATTATTAATATCTTAATCTTTTAAAAATATATTTTGCTTTTTAAAATAT
>NC_029781.3:2608165-2609080 GCF_000817695.3 Arachis duranensis | reverse complement strand
TTTAAAAAAAAAAAAAATTGATAAATAATAATAAATGTTATTATTATATCAAAAAGAATATTTTTATTTTAAAAGAAAAAAGAACTCATAAAAAATTGACATCTCACCTTTAATATTTCTAAAAATATACTAATATACCAATAATACTAATAGTTAAAAAATAATTATAAAGACTTGTTACAATTATAAATTTAATTATTATTCTAAATAAATATCATAAATAAAATAAATAACAATAATTGAATATTAAGGAGATACAAAGAATATATGAATATGATTACAATATAACTAATAAATTTTAATAAGATAGCCACTAATATATTATACTAATATATTAAATCAAATTAATATTATTTTTATTTTTTTACAATTAATATGTACTGTAAATATAAAAGTACAGTATCTAATGAATAGAGATATTAATGAAAAATAACACGAATAAAACATCAATTAAAATTAAACATTATTAAATGATTGAAACTAAATAAATTTTTTATCCTATATTGCCTAATAAATTTTAATGATTAATACCTAAAATAAGTAAATTAAATAATAATGAATTATAATTGAAAAAAATCTTTAATAAATGCAGGAAATAAAATAAAAAAAATTGGTAAATAATAAATATAAAGATATTAAAGAATAATATTTTTATTTTGGAAGAAAAAATAACTCATAAAAAGATAACACCTCATATTTATTAGTAAAAAAAAAAAACTTTAATAGATATTGCCGGACTAAAAAAAACACCAATACATTTGAATTGAACAAATTGCTGTTTTCTGCATTTTCTACTCTTGGTTACAGGTAAAAATAAATTCATTCACAAATAAATTCACTCAATCAAGATCAACAGAATTTATTCATTGGAAAATTTTAAATGAAAAAAACCAAATTTTCGTCCTCTCTCATCTT